>NW_026000174.1:36272734-36435995 GCF_001458135.2 Marmota marmota marmota | reverse complement strand
AGGAGATAATGAGAGATAACTTGTGGAATTTGTTGGCATAATTTAAAAAAAAATAAAAGTTTAACATACATTGATTGTAATGGGTAGTGATCATTATTTAAAATGCATTTTAAATTACTCTGTGGTTCATTTCTCTCCTTTTGAACACTACTAATTATAAATTGGCTAATTTTTGAACTCATCAACTATATATAATTTAATGTTAAAAAAACATCATTCTGATATCATATTATAATGGTTCAGTCTTCTGTGAGGGTGACAAAGAAACCTCGAACAACAGAGGCAAATTATATCCAAAAGCAGCTCGTTCATAGTGTTCTCTTCTTAAGTGTATGTCACTGCTGCATTCACCAGCCTAAAAATATTCACAAGGACTCTTAAGAAACACTTTTCAGCCTAGGTCAAGGGGCATTATGAGCAGATTAAAAAAAATTCTCAATTATAAAAGAGAAAAATATAAGCCACTTATTTAAGAAGAAGTGTGTTAGTGTTAAACAAAACAGCTTATGAAGTGCAGAGATGAGAGTGGAGGAAAAAAAAAAACTAAGATGGAAAAATCTTTTCTGTTGATTTAAGCAATGTAGTGAGACATAAAATGATTACTCAAGAAACTAACAGCAATAAAATTCAATTTAGAGCTGACGCTGGCTATTGATTCAAAAGCAAGACTCAGTCCTGAATTCTGGCTGGTAGCTGCTGGTTAAGTCCAGTCAAATACAGTTTCATTGAATGTGTAGAGCAGAACTTTTCTATTAGAAATAGTAATATTGAGGTGCTCTTATTGTCTTTCAATGTATTTATATTTTGAATAAATATTGAATACAAAATGGGGGAAAGGTGTGCATCTTTTTTTTCCACTAAATTTGCTCCTGTTTATATTGTCCTTCTAATTTTTCACCATTAAGACTATAAAGAGAGCATCTAAGTGTTCCATGTGGGTGCTGACCACAGACAACATTCATTAACCTTCAGGCCCAGGCTCTGCCACTTACTGGGAATGATTGTGAGAGAACATGTCCTTGTAGGTAAAGAGTAATAATAGTAACTACTTCACAGAGTTGCAGGAGAATAAAGGTAGATCATACTGTTGGCATGTATGTGAGTGCTTAGTTTATTTTAGTTTTCCAGAAATAATAGTTATTCTCCTATCTAGAACACTAAATATGGTTGTGAGGTTACTAGTCATGCAGGATAAATTTTTCATGTCTTTCTGTGGCCTTTGTAATTGTAGTTGAAAGTGCTCTAAGTTTTCCTCAGAGATTTATTTATTTCTAAGACATTTTCACCTTTGTAAGATGGTAGGTAATGAGGAAATTGCTATAGATAATTTAATGGCAGACCCTATAGTCAAGACACACACACACACACACACACACACACACACACACACTCATAGCCTAGCTGAATTATTAAATTGAATAATGTAGTCACTTCTTGTAGGTTATCTAAACAATTGAAAAAAGAACATTGCCACGATAAGACATTACTGAGAACTCTGTCTGATTATGAGGTAGTAAGTTATTTAGCTATACCAAATTACTTGGGGAAGCAATAGATCAGATGTATAATTACAAAATGGAAGGTATCCAACTGTTTTCTTTGATGAATAGAAATAAATGACTGTCAATTTCAGCACAAGCATTGGTAATTAAATAAAAATAAACAATTTTCAAACATTGTGAATCCTGGAGGAAAACTGAATATCATGGCAGAATTTATGTTAATCAATGACTAAGGTAGGTGGAAGGTGGGTTGAAGATGAGACCTCAAAGGCTCAGCATGGCTAAGGGTAGGACAAAGAGGGTGGGAAAGTTGATATGATCACTACAGACAAGTTCAGTGGTTGGAATGTATGTTAGTCCACTTCTTATTAGTTGGCTAAAACATATATTTGGGCTCAAAATTTTGGTGGGTCCATCCCAATATCATGCAAACCTGTTTGGAGTGCTGGATGGCAATGGAGGCAACATATGATAGAGTGAAATTCCTCTTGGACAGGAAAGAAAATAAAACAGACTATGTAGACTAGGACACCCAAATCCCTTTTGGGCATATTCCTCCAATGACCTAAGTATTTCCAAAAAGGCTCCTTCTTCTTTCCCAAAGATCCACTACCTCCCTCCCAAAGGCACCACCCTGGGAACTAGGCTTTAATATATGGATCTTTGAGGAGAATTCATTATCTAAACTAAGCCAAGGCTTTTGATTGGAACTGTGGAAAGGGAGCCCAGGTAGGCTGGAGTGTGGGTGGTAAGCACAGGCTGTAGCCCTGCAGAACCTACCATACCTGTATGGACCTGATGAGCAGAAAACTAGGGCTAAGGCAGGCCAGGGCATGTCCATCCATCACCTTGTGGTCACCTGGTCTGACTCAATGAACGGTGGGAAAATGGAAGTGGGGGCAGACTCAAAAGTTCAGTCCTGAATGGAGGAAAGTTACTCAAGGGCTAAACAATAGTGTTGATAATTTCCAGTTTCGGATTAACATAGATTTGGACCAGTAGTGTGGACCCAAGTACTACATGAATTAGAGCTCTCAAGCAGTAATCCCTTTTGGTTCCCCTCTTGCCATTCACTAACTCTGTCTCTTTTCTTCCCACGCAAATAAATCTTACTATTTTGTACTCACTTTTCCATGTCAGTGGATTATATTCTTTAAATTTATTAGAAAAGAACCTAGAAGAGGAAGTTGGTGGTTGGTGAGTTTGGGGGCTCTTCTGCAACACGGGAAGTCTTAGCCTGTCATTAATAGCTGTTATAAACCACTCAATGTTCATTATAATGGTGAAAAATCAAACTTTGCCAGCTGCAATTCTCAGAGCTGACACCAGCATGCATCCTCTGCCTTGATTATCTGCTAACACTACAATAGACTTTCTCAGCTGCAGTCCTGCAGTTTACACAGACCCCACTCATCAGCAGGAGTGGAGAAACTCTAGTTTTACAAACTATAGAATTCTGCCTCTGGCCTGCAAAGTTTCATGTTATCTAAAAATACAAAATGAATTTATTCTATTTTGTTGTGTCTCAAATGTCTTCACTAGTCCAAAATTTCTCAAACGTCCGAGTCTAAACCTTCCTCTAAGACTCAAGTCAAACTAAACCATTAGCTCTTTTAAAGACTAAAAACAGAATTAAATATGTTCAAAACTCAATGGTAGAACAGGGATGGAATAAATTTTTCTATCCAAAAGGGGAGAATAGAATAATAATAATGAGAGATCAGCCCAGAGAAATATGGAAGCCCAGTGGAGCAAATCTTAAATTCTGAAACTTTATGCTCATAATCTGTTATAGTTTGTTACAGAAAATTGGGTCACCCCATGCTTACAGGATTGCTGGCTTCAACCCATATGGCTACTTTCAGGACAAGGTTTTGCTCCCTATTAAGCTGCTATTTCTCATTTTTGGCACCTCTTTCTTCCTAAAATCTCCATTGCAACTTTGGCTTCACTCTCAAAACTTCATGCATTGCCTTATCTTGTGTTCCTTCCAGGTACTCAGCACACTGCAGCATCCCATTCATTCTTTAAAATATCAGTGGAATCCATCATGGATCTATAGCTCTTAAATTTTGTATGCCTGAATGGAAAATATCTCATGGATGACATTAGGATTTGGCACTATGGTTAAATTTTACCTGGGCACTCTTGAATTATGGCCTCTGAGAATATTCCTAGGAATAGGAATGGAAGCCTGAGGTACTCCTGAGCACACAGGGATCTCTTCTGAAATAATTCAAGTTGGATACAAGATCAACATATACTCCAATACTGAATCTGCTGAAAAAGAAATTAGGAAAACTTGGGCTGGGGATGTGGCTCAAGCTGTAGCGCGCTCGCCTGGCATGCGTGCGGCCCGGGTTCGATCCTCAACACCACATACAAACAAAGATGTGTCCGCCAATAACTAAAATAAATAAATATTAAAAAAATTCTCTCTCTCTCTCTCTCTCTGTCTTTAAAAAAAAAAAGAAAAAGAAAACTATACCATTCATAAGAACCTTCAAAAATACTTGGGAATAAATCTATCACAGGATGTTAGGGACCTCTATAATGAAAACTACAGAACACGGATGACAGAACTTTAAGAAATCCTTGGAAGATGGAAGGACTTTTCATATTCATGTTCTTGGACTGTCAGAATTAATATTATCATAATGGCCATACTACCAAAAGTGTTATAAATATTCAATGCAATCCATATCAAAATACCAATGACATGCTTCACTTAACTAGAAGAAGCAATTCTGAAATTTATTTGGAAAAAATCAAAGACTCAGAATAGCCAAAGCTATCCTTAATGAGAAAAGTGAAGCAATTCTAGACCTGAAATTATACTACAGAGCTATAGTAACAAAACAACATGATAGTAGTACCAAACAGGCAGGAATACCAATGGGACAGAATAGAAGACAAAGCAACAAACCCACGTGAATGCAGTCATCTCATAACAGACAAAGGTGCCAAAAACATACATCGGGGGGAAAAAAAAGAAAAAAAAACAAGCTTTTCCAAAACTGATGCAGGGAAAACTGGAAATCCATATGCAGAAGAGTGAATTTTAACCACTATCTTTCATACTGCCCTAAAGTCAATTCAATGTGTATCAAATCCATAGAAATTAGACCAGAAATGTTGTAATTGCTAAAAAAAATGTAGGCCCAACAGTCAAATATGTTGGCATAGGAACCAACTTCTTTAACAAGATTCCTAAAGTGCAAGAAATGAAACCAAAAATAAATAAATGGGATTATATCAAATTAAAATAAAACATTCTGCATGATAAAGAAAACAATTAAAAAATATGAAGAGAGAGCCTAGAAAACAGGAAAAAGTTGTTGTCACCTGCTCCTCAACTAGGACATTAATATCCAGAATAAGAACTCAGAAAACTTAACATGAAAGAAAAAATAATCAATAAATGGACAAAATAACTAAACAGGCATTTCTCAAAAGAAGAAATACAAATGGTCAACAAATTCATGAAAAAGTGTTTACTACCTATTAATTAGGAAAATGTAAAACAAGACTACATTGAGATTTCATTCAGTTCAGTCAGCATGGGATTTTCAAGAATACACATAATAGTGAGTGTGAGAGAGGATGGGAGAGGAGAGGATGTGATACACTCATATATTGTGGGTGGGACTGAAAATTAGTACAACCCCTCTCGAAAGAGGGGGGAGAATAGAATAATAATAATGAGAAGATTATTGGAAGTATGAGAGTTTGGAAGATTCCTCAAAAAACTAGGAATGGAACCACCATATGATCTACCTATTCTACTCCTTGGTATATATCCCAAAGATCTCAAATCAGCATGCTGTAGTGATACAGCCACATCAATGTTCACAGCAAGAAATTCATATTATCCAAGCTATGGCAACCTATGCCCATCAACAGATGAATGGATAAACAAAATGTGGTATATATGCACAACAGAGTAGACTATACTACTGTGAATCTCACCATCATCTATATCCACAAGACTAACAAATAAAAAAAAAAAGAAAGAAATAGCAGGGAGAACACTGGAGTAGAGGGATGGGAGTTCCAGGAGAGAGGAGGGAAGAAAGGTAAAGAGGAGGAAGGAAGGAAAGACTGAATTAGAGAAAATTATACCCCATGCCTTTATAATTATGCAAAAATGAATCCTTGTGTTATGTATAGCTAAAAACAACCAAAATTAATTAAATAATTAATTAAATGAATAAATGATATTCTAGTCTACAAAATATTTGAATCAAATAGCATTTCTTCTGTTTTAATCCTGTGATGTGTGAGGTGCCCTTGCATATGTTTCAGATATTTTCTAGAATCATCCTTACCATTTTTGTGATACAAGTTTTTTGGCTTATTTTATCAGTGCTAGCAACCCTAATTTCCTTGGTTGCACTTTTACAGTTGTTAATTTTCTGCATAAACTGCAAATTTTCCAAATCTTTCTGTTCTGCTTCACTTTGTTCTTCACTTAGATATTTTTAGCTAAAAATATCCAGTAATATCCATGCCTCAGACTCAATGCTTTGCTACCTTGAATTTCCTCCTCTAAATAACCTAGTTCATCACCTCCAAGCCAGCATCCCACAATTCTCAGGGTGTTATGGTTTGAAAATGAGTTGTTCCCAAAAAGCTTGTTTGAGACAATGCAAGAATGTTCATAGAAGCAGTAATTAGATTATAAGAGTTGCAACCTAATCAGTGGTTTAATCCAGTGAGATGGATTAACTGGGTGGTGACCATAGGCAGGTATGATGTGGCAGATGGAGGTAGGTCACCGGGGTGTGCCTTTGTGGTATATGATTTGTCCTTGGTGAAAGGAGCTCTCTCTGCTTTCTGGTTGTCATGTCATTAGCTTCTTTCCTGTGCTTTGTCCTTTTGCCATAATCTTCTACATCACTCTGGGCTCACAACTATGGAGTCAATCAACCATGTACTAAATATCTGAAACCATGAGTCAAAATAAATCTTTCCTTCTCTAACTTGATTTTATCAGATTTTTCAGTGATAGTGCAAAAGTTAACTTAAGCACAGCATGAACAAATGCACCCATATTCTTTGCCATAGTGTAACCAGAATGATTTTTATTTCACTTTCCAACAGAATCCTCCTTTCCATGTGAAACTCCACAACTGTAGCCTTTATTATCCACAATTCTGTCAGCATTTTGGTCTTTTGAGGGTTCACCATAATTATACATTAAGCTCTGCTTATAGTATTTCTATCTTTCCACAGCCTGTTCCTCCAAACTCTTAAAACCTATTTTTATAAGCCAATCCTAAAGGCTTTTCCACATCATCAGTTGTAGCTATACTCAATAGCCCAGCTTCATGGTACATATTTTCTGTTAGTCAGTTTTCCATTACAATAACAAAATAACAGAGATCATTAGTCTAAAAATAGAAAAATATTGGAGCCTATAGTCTAAGATTAGGCTTATTCTTTGGGGCCAAAAGTGGGTGTGCTGGATATCAGTGGTGGGGAGAATTGACATGGAACAAAATACTCACTTCATGGCCAGAAAGCAAAACTAGATGGGCTAGAGTTCCAAAATCTCCTTCAGGGACATATATCCAATGACCCAAGGAACGCCTACAGGATCCCATCTCCTAAATGTAAAATCATTTCCTAGTAGCCCCTGGGGACCAACCCTTTACAATCACATGTAACTTTGGGGAAGATTCAAATTCTAAACTGCAATGGTATCCAAATGATGGTTACTTCAATAGTGACAAAACATTCTTTTGATCACAACTTGTCTCCAATATTTATAGGGAACGTAGTAAACTCTCAATATGTGAGTAATATAATAAGAAATAACTTAAAAGCACTGATAATTTGAATTAGTTTTAAAACAGGATATTATATTTTTAAGAATAATTTAAAGATAGTCCCTAGTCACTCTACCTAAAACCATAACCTGTTTTATTTTTAACTTTGAAATTTACACTAATATAATATGCATTATAATTAAACCTACAGTATTTACTGTTTCATTTCCTTATTAAAATTAAAGCTTCATGTGCTCAAGGAGTTTTGTTTATTTGCATTTTTCCCACTTACCAGCACTTTGAACAATGCTTAAAAATTTTTCTTAGACCCCAGCAAGTGATTCCTTTCCCATGTCTCCATATCTCTTAGGATCTGCTCCAGACCTCTTATTTTCATGATTCATCCACATAGAACACTAAGTTCAAAAGGATAAGGATATGTGTCCAACCAGAATGTTAACCTTCTTGTTTTGGAGAGGCCTCCAAGGTTTTATTATATACAAGTAATTGTAATTACAGGATATAAGAAATTGAAACTGGCTTCATTCTTTTAAGAACCATTTTATTATGAAAAGCAAAAAAAAAATGTGTCCCCCAAACAAAACCACTCAAGGAAATAAGCAAGCTTGGTATAGTGTAGTGAAGTGGGTAGAGTTAGGAATTACCAGTGTAGGCTCTGGACCAAGGCTTGACTATCTATCAGCTCCAACAGTGACCTGGTAACTATCAGGAATAGTTACTTAATCCTTAATTTCCTATTAATGAGATGAGATAATAGCACCTAACCCTTAACATTTTGTTATGAGAATCAAAAGAAAAAATGTGTTAAGTACATAAATAAAGACAGGAAAAGAGTAAACATTTAAAAATTATAGTTATATATATATATCATATATAAATATGTATGTGCTTATTTTTTATATTATTATTTGAAGATTACTAAAGGGCATACATTGCAACTTAAATGCAATAGTGAGTTATTTTCAAATCCTGCAAATTAATATCAATTTTTGTTTGTTTGTTTTGTTAACTTTTTATTGTTTTGCAATTTGAATAACAATTTTTCTTCAATAATAGACAGAATTGTTATTACTGCAATGAAAGTGTACACATGGAAGGAATGAGATATAAGATTTATATATGAGGTATCTACCAAAAGCTTATATATAAGAGGATGCAATAAATTGCAGAGGTAAAATGATTAGATCATGAGAGTTGTGACCTAATCCAGTGCAAAAATCCACTGATATGGATTAACTGAGTGGCAACCATGATGGGAAGGGTGTGACTGGAGGAAGTTGGTCATTGGGAACATGTCTTTGGGGTTTATATTTTGTCCCTAGTAAGTTAATCTCTACCTGTTTCCTGTTGCCATGTCCTGAGCTGCTTTCTTCCCCACACCTTTCTGCCATGACATTCTGTCTCACCAAGGACTGACACCTCAGGAGTCGGCTAAGCATGGACTATCTCTCTGAAATTGTGAACCTAAACAAACTTTTCTTCCGTTAAGTTGTTCTTTTTGGATCTTTTGGTTATAGTCAAAAAAAGCTGACTGAAATGTTTTCTTTCCTTCAGAAGAAATGTTACAAAGCTAAGCTTTACATATACAGGAGTCTACTATATTGCTCAAGATTGAGGTAAACAAAAACAGCCTCAGAACTTTGAGAAATAAGAATAATTATTTTTTATGTAATTTTTTCAGCACATGATATCTGGGAAAAATCATAACAAAACTAAGTAGATTGTCACTTATATTTTGCTCATAATATGTATATAGCAAGTTAATGAACAATAGTTATAAAAAGGTTTTATCAGTGAAATGAATTCTGCTTACAATATTACAACAAAATTTCCTGCCAAATTAAAAAAAAAATAAAGCTTTTCTTATTAGCATCATATAGTACATTGATGCATGCATTTTGCTAATGAATAGTTTTCAATTCATAAACATGGAATAAAATTTATAATTTTGTATGGAAGTCAAATTAGAGAGACTCATTAAGTCTGCAGAACCAACACTAAGTATTGAATAATTCATCAGCTGTTTAACACATTTACAAAAAATGCAAATTACTTTTATTACCAAGCTCGTTTTAATTTTTTTTCTGTTTTGTGAAAGGATTATATTTTTTCAGTGTGAGATTCCAAAAGTTTAATTGCAAAGTGATTAATATGGAGCTTTAGCTAATTAAATCAGCAGAAGGAGATTTAGGATGACACTGTGCTAGGTGCTCAAATTAAGGGATTGTCCCATTGCATTAAAGAGAGTGCATTTATCACAGATAAACTCTCAGCCTATTTATATGATATGACAGCAACAGAGAAGGAGAATGAATCTGTACAGTATTGTAGGCAACAGATACACAGCTGTTTTACTTCTAATTGCCTGATCTACAACTTTTGAAACAATTAGAGAGAATTTAAACAATGTCCTGAAGCAGCGCCAGAATGTAATAAAATTGAAAGTTTCTTCTCAATAAGTTAACTAATCTCCCAGAACTGAATAAAAGGAATTTGCAGATGTGCACATTAACATCTGTGAATTAAATTGCAACATCATTAAATATCAGGGAACTCAGAAAATTTTAAAACTTACAACAAAACTGAAATAACAACTAGGATATTCTGTACTTCTTTAAAAATGGCAAAAATAATTGAAATACTTAAACAATCTGTATCTTATTTTAATAAATTCTATTCATTATATTTTTTCTACTTCCATATTATCGTGTTTCATGGTGGCCACAAAGATGAATGCAATGATTATAAATATTATCAACAAACATGGTTCTTACCTGTAAGTATTATAGCTGTTTCAGCAATTTTTCAAAACAGTTATTACCAAGACAAAACACTATTGCCTACTATAAAATATGTACTCAATTAGTGTTTGTAGTTTATATAAATAAATAGAGTATATTATGCAATTTGGTGATTTTTTTACCTGGTTTTAGATTCACAAATGTTGTCATAAGATACTCTTACTTTTTATTTTTTTATTTTTATTTTTTATTTTTAAAGAGAGAGAGAGAGACAGAGAGAGAGAGAGAGAGAGAGAGAGAGAGAGAGAGAATTTTTTTAATATTCATTTTAGCTTTTGGCGGACACAACATCTTTGTCGGTATGTGGTGCTGAGGATCGAACCCGGGCCACACATGCCAGGTGAGTGCGCTACCGCTTGAGCCACATCCCCAGCCCTCTTACTTTTTATTAGAAGGATAAATTGATTATGATCATTCTCTACACCATCATGTTCTCATTAAGTGATTTAATTTTAAGTGCATTTACTTTGTATTTTTGGAATTTCCCAACTCATGTCCACAGGGTCCCTAACAGCACTTAGTCTACCTAAAAAGGTGTTATTTGAACTCTACGATTTCCAAACAAGAACGGAGAACAATAAAATGACCATGTGAAATGATCCCTATTATTGTTTTCACAAAATTATATCATTTGTTCCATAATTTCATACTTAAGTGGATATGTGGAATATATATTTTGATAGCAAAGAATCAAAACTTGAAATCAGAAGCAGTTTTAAACATTTATAATAACTTCGCCATTTATAATTCTGTAGAGGTAGTAGTCTTCTTTGCTCTACAAAAATATGAAATTGTAAATAATAATAAAACAAAATGTTATAGTAAAGGTGAACATTATTAAATATCTAGAGTCAAGTGTGCCATGCCTACAGTTTATTTCTCCCATTTTTTCCCCTGGGTTTTGGGGATTAAACTCAGGTTCCCTTTACTACTGAACCACAACCACAGCCCCTTATTTATTTATTTATTTTTTAAATTTGGATATGGGTTCCTACTATGTTGCCAAGGCAGGCCTTGAATTTTTAATCCTCCTGCCTCAGCCTCCCAAATTTCTGGGAGTACAAATGTGAAAATCAACACCAGGCTCTCATATTTGTGAACTTTCAAAATGATTATCTGAAATATAAATTGTAATTCACTTAAGAAAAATTAAGCTGTGATGTTGCATATAGTCATAGGCTATCATTATGAAGGTTAATACAATTAAAAATAAAATGTTCAAATAATCCTGTGTCTCAACACATTTTTACAGATTTCCTAGATCCCTCCAACTCCTGTTGATTTTAACAATATGAAAAATACCTTTAAAATATATGTGATAAAACATTAAATAAAGCATTAGTTTTGTACTCTGCTATATTATATCTAAATTTTTGAATGTTACTGAAGACTAGGAAAAGAAAAGTATATGCTCTATCACAGAGATTAAGATCCCTAGTTTTGAAATAACACAAATTTTCAAATCCTAGCTCTACTTTTTAAGGAAGTAAAATATTTCTGGTTATCTGAAAAATATGATCTGACTTTTTAACCTCATGATAAAACTATCAGATCATGTTTGATAATAACAAAGAATGAATACAAAAAATACAGCACATATAGTTAATTTCTGAACAGTTAAATCCAAGTGAAAGTTGCTGTCTGGGGTTTCTAATAAAACTTCTTCAAATGGAGTAAAATAATGACATTTATGCCTTGATTTTATTTCCTATTCTTTCTCCCAGTCTACAAGAAGCAATATATGGAAAATCAGGATAAAAAGAGATGCTAAAGATGGCTGAGCTCTTAGAAAATACTCCTAGGTTCTGGACTTGGTGGCATCAGCCTAGGCCTGGAATGACATCCTCTAAACCTCTCAGCATAGGAGCAAAATAACACTTCTCTTTTGTTAAAACCACTATTTTCTAAATGCCTTAATTGTAATTTAATGAAATGTCGAATGGATACTAACTGTATTTTCCCATATATTACCACAAATAAAAATTACTCTGAATTTCAATTTCTTTATCCATAAGATAGGCGTGAGAGCAATAATTAGTTCATAGAGATTCATTCAGGGGAAGGATTGAATTAGAAAAAAATGCAGATGACTGAATTATTTATTACAAGGCCTGGCACAGAATTGGCTTTAATTTATTATATGTTTTTATGTAATATTTAAAAGTGCCATCCTTCTTACCTTTTTCTCTGCTTGACATCCTACAGAACAAGGTAGACATTCAGATAAATGATAATTTAATTATCAAATAGTGTTAACCTTGCTGGGTTCAGTGGTGCACAATCATAACCCCAGCAAATCAGGATGATCAGGAAGAGAATCACATGTTTAAGACTATCCTGGGAAACAAAGTCAGAATTAGTATACAATTAAGATTTTTAAAGTAATTATGTTCGTTTTAATTATGTTTGTAGCAAAACATGGTTTTAAAATAAAAATGAATAAATAAATAGGGCTGGGGATGTAGTTCACTGGTAGGTAGAACACCCCTGGGTTCAGTCTATCATTACAAAATATATAATACATATGGTTAAAGTTATGTTGTTACATTTTTTTTTCATTTTTAAATCTATCAATACATTTAATCATGAAATGCAGAATTTACAAGGCACACAATGCCTCTGGCACATTGGGAGAAATACACAATGAATTTATTTAAAAGTCTTATTTTCCTAAAACTTGCCCTGATTGTACAACCTTGAAAAGTCCCTAGAGTGAACATCTTTGTTAACCTCTAAAGACAGAAAAAATTGTTTGCATTTAAACAGGATACACTAAAGGCTCATGAAGTTATTATTTAGAAAAATACATGTATGAAGATGTGAGAAAAAAAAAGAATAGCATTACCTTAGGTTGGGTAGAGAGAAGTGATGGGAGGGGAGGGAGAGGATGGGTGATAGGAAGGATATAGTACAATGAAATAGACATTATTATTACTGTGTGTTTATATGTGACTGCATGTCCAATATGATTCTGCAACCTGTATACTCAGAAAAATGAAAAATTATATCCCATCTGATTCAATTGTATGATATGTCAAGGTCATTGTACTGTCATGTATAACTAATTAAAACAAAATAAATAAATAATAAAAATTAAAAATTATAACTTCAGTTTGAGAATCTATGTCTTATACATGAATAATGTCAAAAAGGCATCATATTTTGATTTCTGCAAGCCTATATAAAAAGGCAGAAGTGTTGTCATTTCAGGCAGCAGCTGATTTTTTTTCCCTCACAAACAATCACATATGTACTCACCATAAATTTTGCTGATTGTTTTAAAAGCAAATTAAAGTAAATACATTTGAACAAATGTGTGTAGAAAGCATAAACTTATATTCTGTGAAAAGACAAATCATCTATTCATTCGTTGTATATTTTTTAAACACAACAATTCTGATTTGTTGTATGATTAAGTTTTAATATTAATTATATTCATTTTAATTACAATTCCAAGTAACCATGCAAGTTAGAGATAAAAAATCTATTATAATACTCATAAGAATACATCAAACAACCTGTGGAAATAATTAAATTAACTTGTTGAATGATTAGGTTTACTACATTTTCCTTTCATTTCAACTACTGTTCTATCTTTATTAATACACATACTCCAAAAGTTAATCCTGTATAATTCACTGAAAATATAATTATTATCCTTTATTCATTTGGATGATTGTTTTTCAAAGTTTGTGGCTTAAGCTCTCTATGATTTTCACTTTGACAATATCTTTCAAAACATGAGTTTGATGTTGTTAATTAGCATCATCTGTTCCTACGTGTTTTCTCTTTCACAAATATTCATTAAATCCTCAAATTTGATAACTCATTTCTTATCACTTTTAAATATGAAAGTATATTGGTAATAATAAACATATCAGAATACAGAAAAAACTGAACTGACTGAAATCTAATTAGTCAGATTTTAGCGTATATTTAATTGATGAGGAAATAAATGCTAAAAGCATGGACTCTAATTAAAATCTAACTAAACATTCACTAAAAAATGATGGATATACTGATAAAAACAAAGACAGAGATTGTGAATTACTTTAGTGCAGATTTCCTGTTCAACTAAATATTATAGGGAAAGAAAAAAGGCCAAAGAGAAAATAATGAGGGAAAAGGGAAAGGAATGAATAAAGAAGATGTTTGCTTTACAGGAAAGAGAAAAAGATGCAAAGGATGGGGGCATTGGAGTAGAGTTAATCAATGATGAGAGGCATTGAATGTGGTTGAGGATAAGTCTGATCTAAAATATAGACATTTACATTTATACACCATATGAAATTTCTGTCTCAGTATCAATTTTCTCATCTCTAGATGGGCAAGAACAAAGTGCTTCCTTGAATACTCTAGAGATTAAATATATAATCAAGCTAAAGTGCTTAATATAGCTCTGATGAAGGAACACTCATGCATGACAATTACTAATTTGGCAGAACATATGATAGGATTCATGAGTCATGACAACCATTCCCTCCTAAACTTGTGCTGAAACATAAATGAATAAATCAAGACCAAGTAAATGAAATATAATGATAACATCAAATTAAGAGACCTTATAGATACAAACACCAAACTACTCATAATGTAGTTTCAGCAATGGTATCTAGCATAACAATCAACCCAATAGAGAAAAAGAAGAATAGACCATTATATTGAGAAGGAAACAGGGGTAGGGTTTTTACCATTTTTTTTAAGTTTTTTTTGTCTTTTTCATTTATTTTTGTTTTATTTTTCTCAGGTAGGGTCTTAAGCGATAAGAAAAATGAAGTTAGAAAGGATCCAGATGAACACACCCTAAATATTCACATATCTTTATATTTTCTTCTTCTTCTTCTTTTTTAATCCTCCACACTTCCATAAAACTCTCTTCCTTCGTTTCAAAAAATTTACTATCAGGTAAATGAATGGATTTAGAGAAAATAATCTTAAGTGAAGTTAGCCAATCATAAAAAAACAAATGCCCAATGTTTTCTCTGATATAAGGAGGCTGTATCATAATGGGATAGGGAGAGAGAGCAAGGAATAGAGGAACTCAAGATAGGGAAGAGGAGTTGGAGGAGAAGGGAGGGGGCATGGGGTTAGAAATGAAGGTGGAATATGATGGTCATTATTATCCAAAGTACATGTATGAAGACATGAATCGGTGTGTATATAGTTTGTATATAACCAGAGATATGAAAAATTGTGCTCTATATGTGTAATAAAAATTGTAATGTATTCACTTGTCATATATAAATAAAAAAAATTTATTTTAAAGTAAAATAAAATATGAATGTAATATGGTCAAGACTTTAAAATGTAAGAAATAAGGACTCCTATGGTGTGGGTTTTAAATATACTCCTGAAGTTCAGGTGTGCAGGCTGATGGTGCTGCTGGAAAGTGGTAGAGATTCCAGAAAGCCTGGTTGGAAAAAGCTGAGTCACTGGAGTGTGCCTTTGAAAGGGATACTGGGACCAGGGCCTCTCTCTTTTCTATATTCTCCCTACCACCATGAGGTAAGCACTTTTGCTTCACCAAGTGCTTCCTGTCATGTCCTGTCTTGCCACAGGCCCAAAGGCAACAGAATCATCTGGTCATGGACTGAAACTCTGAAACCATAAACCAAAATGACTCTTTCCTCTTTTTAAATTGATTTTCTTATGTATTTTGTCACATAGTAACATAAGTTGATTATCATAGTGATGGAAGGAATACTTCATGAGGAAATAAAATAGATGATTCAAGACTTTTAACTTAGCAAAGAACAATCTAAAAAAGGAATGACCAAGATAACTTCAAGTTTCCTCTAATCTTGAAGAAATTTTAGATAGATTTCTTCCTGACTATATTGATGTGATATCCTCTTTAAAAAGTTTTTACTTTACAAACTTGCAATCTTAAATTATTTCTTTTCCATATTAAAATATGCCTTCTATCTCATGATCAGTGTTATAAGCCAGAAAGTAATTTTCTTCCTGAGAGTCATATCATCACATGTTCATGGTTTTGAAGAATTAATATTATTGAGATATCCATATGTGTCAGGCAGCTTTTTGATGCTACAACTCAAATACCTGAAAAAAAAATAGGGGAGAAAATGTTTATTTTGGAATCACCACTTCTGAGGTCTCAGTCCTTGGTCAAACAACTCCATTGTTCAGGGGCACCTGTATGGTCAATTGATTTTCAAATAAGATGCCATGAATACAAAATAGGAAAAGATAATCTCTTCAGTAAATATTACTGAGAAAACTGTGTAGCCACATTCAAATGAAATAAATTTTACTCTATCATCACACTACATTGAAAACTCAACTAAAAATAAATGAAAGACTTATACACGAATCAAAAAACTGTGAAACTACGAGGAAAAAAAATATAGGGCAATTTTTTTGATTTGTCCCCCAAAGTTAAGACAACAAAAGAAAAAAAAAAAAACAAATGAAAGGCAATTTGTCAAACTAAAAAACTACTGCACAATACAAAGCAAGAAGTATGCAGAGACAATTTATGTATTGAGAGAAAGTACCTGCAGATCATATATTCAAGAAGGGGTTAATATCTAAAATATGTAGTATTTCATACAATTTCACAGCAAAAAAAAAAAAAACCCTCAAAATATCTTGATTAAAAATTTGACCAAGGATATCCAGTGACATAAAAACAAAACAAAACAAAAACTGATCAAGGCACCTGAAGAGACATTTCTTCAAAACAAACAAATATAAAGTCAACAAATATATGAAAAAATATTCACTATCACTAATCATTAGGGAGATGCTATGTGGTCACAATGACATTCACTTCACCCCTTTCAGAATGAATATTATCACTTCATCCCTTTCAGAGAGATAGCAAGTGTTGGTGAGATGATGAAGAAAGGAATCCTGTGTACTGTTATTTTAGTCAGCTTTTTTTTTTTTTTTTTTTTTTTTTGCTGCTATGATTGTGATCTGACAAGAGCAATTTTAAGAGGAAATGTTTATTGAAGGGCTCTGGGTTTCAGAAGTCTTGGTCCAGAGACAGCCAGCTCCATTCCTCCAGTCTGGAGATGAGGCAGGACATTATGGTGGAGTGTGTGGCAGAGAAGCAGCTCACATGATGATCCGGAATCAGAGGGAGACCTCACTCTTCATATATAAAATATGTACCCCATAGCCATGCCCCCAATGGACCACTTTCTCTAGCTACACTCCACCTGCCTCCAGTCACCACTCAGTTAATCCCTTCAGGGATTAATCACTGATTAGGTTAATGCTAAAACCCAATCACTTCTCCTCCAAACCTTCTTGCATTGTCTCACATGTGAGCTTTTGGGGTACACTGCATCTAAAACATAGAAACTGTTGACAGGAATGCAAATTAATATAGCCATTAGAAATTGTATGGAGAGTTCTCAAAACATTAAAAATAGCTTTAACCTAAATCTAGCCATTTCATGACAGGGTTTGACCAAAGATTTGGAATTAATTTGTTGAAGTATATCTGAACTGTGTGGTCATTCCAGGATTATTCTCAATAGTCAAGTTATGGGATCAAACTAATTGTCCAACAACACAAAATGGCTAAAGAAAATGTACTATGTATGTATAAATAGTACATATATGTGTACATATATGTGTGTGTGTTAAATGCTACATTTTATATAATTTATGCACACTACATTTTCTTTATCTATTATGTTCCATTGTGCTGTATATATAAACATAGGTAATCATTGTATTCTATTGTGTATGTATCTATAGCTATTGATATCAATGTGGTGTGTTAATTTAGTATCTACAGATATAGATACACAAGGGGATACTTGTAAACCTTGGAAAATCTTTCATTTGTGAAAAAAGGGATGGAAGTGGAGAAACTTATCAGTGAAATAAGCAAGGCACAGACAAATATTGCATGTTATCACATGGAATCTAAAACAATCAAACTCATAGAAGTACAAAACGGAATGGTAATTACACAGATGGGGATTTGATAATTTAATGCTTCAAGTATAAAACCCCAGATAGACAGGAGGAATCTTTTTCAATTTTATAGCATAACTGTGTAAATATAGTTTAAAATTGACTATTTTACATTTCAAAATACCCTAAAAAGTAAGTTTTCACTACAAAATATATTCAGTATTTCAAGTGACAGATGTTTAATGATCGATTAAAATTTTCCATATTGTATACATAAATCATAACATCACTGTGCTCCATAGACATTCAATTATAAATTATCATTTACAATGAAATAAATTAAAATAATTAGATGAATTTTATGGTAAAAAAAAAAAAAACATAGGAAAGAAAGAACTCCTTCATTCCTGTCCCTGTGGGAGGGGAGGAACCTAAGCCTATGTGCCTATTAAGAAATGCAGATGATCTAAATGTTTTATCTACCATCTTATTAATTTCCCTCAGTACTCTTCCATTCGTTCACCTCACTACTAGAAGATTGTTGACTTTTATTTAAAGGGGGTTTTAACAGTATTGAATAAAGTCTACCTTGCGAGTATAACTAGCTTAATGTAGTTTTTCATTGACGATGATTTTATTCACACCCAAGATTATAAACATTATATATTTTCCAGAATAGCAAAATTTTTGCTTATTCTCTCTCTCTCTCTCTCTCTCTCTCTCTCTCTCTCTCTCTCTCACACACACACACACACACACACACACACACACACACANCTCTCTCTCTCTCTCTCTCTCTCTCTCTCTCTCTCTCTCTCTCTAACACACACACACACACACACACACACACACATGAGACATTAAGAGGAAAGAAGAAGAAAAGAAAGGAAGGAATAAAGCTCAAGCACAAGTTAAAAGAATAATCCAATTAATTTAATAAAAAATCTTTTATGTATGAAAACATTGGATCAGGTAACTTGAGAGCTTTCTAAAGTTTCTACGTCTGGTGTATGTGTATCTTTAGGAACATTCACGAAGAAGCATAAATTATATTGTTTGAGATAGTTTACACCATGAAAGATGAGATGTACCAATGAGCTTCTCATTGTACTAAATCATTTCTTGAAACTCCCCAACACCTCTAGATTTCTCTTTCTAAGACAACACACTAATGGCACACTGAATATATCAGGGACATAACAGTTCCAAATGTAGAGTGGGCTTAGAATTCTGATTAACATGATAATACACAACAGAAAAAATAATAATAAATGTTTTTGAATAGCTACATTGAAATGCTGTGACAAGCTCTTCCTATGTGTTTTTGAAAATGTCTCTTCACATAAAAGCTATGGGAAGCCTTAATTAGTACCACAATTTTTCAAGTATTAAACAAAAGTTTAGAAATGGACAAAGACCTAGTAATTTGCAAAGGTGGAATATAAATCCAGGTGAAAGCGATGTCCAAGTTGAGCTAGTGCAGAATTTTTCACTCCCTGCAAAACACGATGAACAAGAGTGTTTAATATTCTCATGTACTCCAGGAGTGTGAAATAATGAGCATTGGAATATATAAGGTATTTTTTCAATGCTATATTTAATCTTCTTTTCTCTTTCCATGTTATTTATTCAAAGTCAACCAGCTACAATGAGGTGGATGAAAACTTTATTGAGCTTTGGAGCAGGTATAGGGAATGGGTGTGAGAATGATTTTTAGACAGAATATAGTTTTATGAATGGTTACAAAGAAGATTTACAAACATCCATATTTTAAAAAAATATTTCTTGGTGGTGCTTTTTTGTACTTTGGTATCTCACAGGTTTTAAATAATGCCCTTAGAAATAATATATTTTATTCATAATAATTTCACTAATTTTTTATCCAGTTCTCATGACCTATTTCTGTTTTTCTACTTACATGTCAGGTGGAAACCAACTAAAGAATATAGTTGTCTTTCTATTGAACTTAAGTATTTATAAATATGTGTCTGATAATCTTAATTTGAATCTTAAATTCATTTGCATCCCTGTACTTGAGTACATAAAAAATGATCTCTACTAAAAGAAAAACATTTTTGTACCTTACCTTTTTTAAAAATAGAATATTTTGACTTTAGTTAATGTGAAATTATTTTACAGATAAGCAGTTAGACTATTTTAAGAAGCACCCAGTCTAAATTTAGGTACAAGGATATTTTCATATGAGATGTCTTGTGTGGGACAGACATTCTACTCCCCTGCAGTTTCTGGGCTTCACCCCTCAGTTTGTTTTTAGCTTTTGTATGCAACCATGATGAATTGTGGAAAGAAAAACGGCTGTTCCTAATTTTTGCAGTCATATTGAAATATAATTCTCCCTTTCCATTTTCCATCACTCAAAGAATGATGAACCTTATATTTAGACATGGGAAAGCAGGATTGCAATGAGTCCTCAGAATTAAACCTCTGTGTTTAAGAAATTCGGTATGTAAATCATTCATTTAATATCTGTATTATTATTAATATTTATATAGGATGAATACCATGGAAAGAAGATGGATGAAGTCTACAAATCTAAATCATAAATTACATTTTAAATGGATTTATAAGAATATAAATAAGATTTTTATAATATTTTAAAATCTGAAATTTTTTAGAAATTTCAATTTCTAGACTTTTAATTCATTTAGGATAATTTTAAATTTGACTAAGGTTTACAAAACACATTTTATCATAATCTTCAGACCAATGCTAACTTAATCATACTAAGGTGTAAGAACTTCACATCTATATATATCCATTCTCTCCCCCACTGCCACTTTGTGTGCTCTGTTCTAGCTATATGTCACAGAACTAAAATTGCAGGGTTAAAATTAAAGTTGTCTTCTTATAATCTTATACCATTTAAAGAAACTGAGAGAAAAGGTTGATAAAATATATTTCTAATTTTTAATTTTCGTATTTACTCTTCATGGTTCTCTTCATGTCTACTTGTGGACTTTAAATTTGTTCTCATTTGCTCACTTCAATATATCAATGCTTTATTCCCTTTCCTTCCTTTGTGTCATTATTGTCAAATATGTGGCATTTACTTATGTTTTATTCTATATACATGTAATTTCTTTAAATTATTGAAGAGAAGAAAGGAAAAGAATATAAGTATTGAATCTTCTATATTGCCTGTCTTATAAATGTTTGTGTATGTGAGTGTGTGTGTGTGTGTGTTTATAGATTAAAATTCCTGGGTTGTATAACTTCTATACAGCCTGAAGAACTTCTGGAATTTCTCCTAGGATTTTTTCTGTTTTCATGTACATGGAATGACCTTATTTCATCTTCATTTTGTAATTAACCATTTTACTGGCCATAAGATTCTTTGTGTGAGTGTGAGTATGTAAGTGTGTGTACACACTGCACAGGCAAATGAACCTAGGGCCTCCCATCTAGTAGAGAAGTGCTCTATTACTGTTTTACTCCCAGACTTCTGGATCAATACCTCTTTTTTCTATTTTAGCAAATTTGATGTGTTACCCAGCTTTCAGGCTGTCATTGATTCTGATGCTTCTGATGAGATGTCTTCTTCGTTTGTCTTATTCATTTGCCTAGTATGTAATGAATTATTTTTCTATTTCTGTTTTCAAGATTTTCTTTTTAAGTTTGGCATTCAGGATTTTCACTATGATATGCTAGATATAAAGGTACTGGGATTTATCCCATTTGGACTGCATTAAGCTCAGTGAATATGTAGATTAATATTTTCATCAAATTTGTGAAATTTAGTCATCATTTAAAAAAAATAATGCTGCTCCTTCCTCTTTCTATGGCACCTCATATTGTGTATATCCTAACTCTCCATGCATCAGTATATTTTTCTCTATTTTTTTTTTTTTGGTTATAAAGATATGGTACTCTCTATTTGTTTATATTCAAGTTCATTGATTATTTTTAGAATCTATCCTTGAGACTTGTTGGGAATTTTGCAGTTTGTTATTTCACATCCAGATTCTCTAATTATGTTTTTTTTTTTTAATAAATGCTTTCAATCCTTATTTTTGCTATTGGCTAGTTAATAATTCAGGAAAATTTTCATTCTTTCACTGTAATTACTTTTGTTCTCTCAACCTATTTTAAATAGTTTTTTCAGTCTTTGCCTTCTATGCCCAATATTTAGGCCCACTAATTAGAGGTTAATTTTGCCTGCTTTATTTTTGTGCTCATGGGTTTTACTCATTCTAGATTTTCGTTTCTTTTTCTTTTTCTTATTTTAAATTATTTTTGCTAACTGGAAAACCTTAATAATTTGTGTAACAGTTCTTTGTCTTTTTTCCTTCAAAACTAATTAACTAAATTTGCTTGATAAATAATTATTTTTAAGAATAAAATTTATTAATCTTCTACATTTTAGTATTGTAAAGAAGCCTCATATTATACATTTCACTTACCTGAGTACAGTGTTTACTTCTTGTATTTGTTTTCTAATGTAGTATGTTAGTTTTATTTTGCTGTTGGTATTTTTCTGCCTGTGTATATGTAAGATTGTTTATTCTGGAGAATGATTTTTTTTTTTCTTTCAGCTACACTATCTATTTGGTCCTATATAAATATTCATCTTGAAGCCAGTTATTATGGTTTGGATATTAGTTGTCCCTCAAAAGCTAATGTGTGAGACAATGCAAGGGGGCTTAGAGGTGAAATGGTTGAGGTATGAGAGCCTTGACCCAATAATTGAATTAATTCCCTCATGGGATTAACTGGTAACTAATGACAGATGGGGTGTGGCGGAAGGAGGTGGGGTATTGGGGGTGTGCCTTGTCGGTGTATGTTTTATATTTGGCAAATAGTCACTCTCTCTACTTTCTGATCATCTGTGAGTTACTTCCCTCCACCATACTCTTCTGCCATGATGTCCTGCCTCACCTGGAGCCCCAAGGAATGGAACCTGTTGTCTGTGGTCTGAGATGCAGAAAACCATGAATAGACTGTCCCTCCTCTATCATTGTTCTGGTTGGGTGTTTTACTCACAGTAGCAAACAGGCTGACCATCAGTGAAATCCTCAAAAGTCCAATACTTTACTGTATCCATGGTTGCATTTTCCATTCTATTTTGATTTAAGCTTTGCTGGTGTTGAATGCACAGTATTTCTCAAAACCATTATAATTTTTCTCAGAATACATTTTGGTTTTTACTCCCACACACTCAGAAAAAATTACCTTCAAGTCACACATTCTCACAAAAATGGTGAAAAGAATTTCCTCAGTTCCTCTATCTACATAGTTTCTTTGGATTTCTTGGTTAAACATCAAGGACAGTTTCAAAAGTTGCTGTCTTCAGGTATTTTTTTCTATTCAATGAATCTGCTTTCCTGGGGTTTAGCATGTGCATTAAATTTTCCATAAACTAGTAATGTATATAAAGTTTAGGAAATGATAGTACCCAGTCTTTTTCAAAGTCCCCTCCCTTGCCCAGCGCTGATAACTCCAGGTTTGTGGAAGGGATGCCTTTACTTCTTAATAAAAACAAACTGTAGCTTAAGTCTTTTTAGCAACTCGCTTAAGGCAGTGCACAGTGTAATTACAAATAATATGTGGCTAGGACCATGGCACAAGCTTTGAATCCCAGTGATTTGGGAGGCTGAGGCAGGAGGATTATAAATTCAAGGCCATGCTCTTTAATTTAGAGACATTATCTCAAAATAAGGAAGATAAAAGGCTAGAGATGTAGTTCAGATGTAAAGTACTTCTGGGTTCAATCCCTAGTACCACAAAAATACTACACTAATACTACTAAAAGTAATATTTATGGATTTAATGGTGTAACCATTAAAAAAAGTCTGTTGCTATCCTCAGACAATGCAATGCTAAATTAGATGAGCTGAATAGAGTTTTTCCTGAGTTCTCTAAGGAATTCATTCCTTTTGGGAACAATAGACTTGATTGGTATATTTATTCTTTAACAGTAGACTTGAATATGTATATTTGTTCTCTTTCTCTCTCTCTCTCTCTCTCTCTCTCTCTCTCTCTCTCTCATTTATTTATTTAGTACTAGGGATTGAATTCAGGAGCACTCAACTACTGAGCCACATCCACAGCACTTTTACTTTTGAATTTTATTTAGAAACAGGGTCTCATTGAGTTGCTTAGCTCTTCGATGTTGCTAAGACTGGCTTTGAATTCGGGATCATTCTGCCTTAGCCTCTTGGGCCACTGGGATTACAGGCTTGCTAATATATATATTTTCAAAGTCATAAGAATCACCTAAAAAATTATACATATGATAACCAAAATGAGAAAATTGCCCTGATTACTTTATGTTCAGGAATATTATTAGTTGAGGAGATGAAGTATCATTTTAAAAACTGTGGATAACTTTGTTTCAGCTGGTTACACATAATTATCAACTCACTTATTAACTACAAGCAAGATGCTGTACTGGTTGCAGCTTCAAGATGAATTAGACTAACCAGCTTTGGAAAACTGTCCCAGTTTTGCTAAGGCTACTGGCTTGAGAAATGCAAATATGCTGCTCTTCTTGAGGTCTTATACCAGACGAGAGTGAATGGTTCACTAGGAAAATGTGCCTGAGAATATCATCTGTAAAAGGAATTAATTCTGTGCTCTGTCAGGGTTTTTTATTTATTTTTTCAGTAATGGTTCACAAAGAATAATGTAGTATTTTTGTAATATAAATTTATCTCCTTTGTATAAACCCATATCACAGTTTCAGCAGTATTAAAACAAACTTTACTTTGTTAGTGCTGCACTTTGTGCTAGCATTCTAAAAGCAGGTATCCAGGTGTCATGCAATACTGATTTCATTCTTTGAAAGAGGAAAGAGAAAACCTTTCAAAACTTGGCTATTTGCATATTAAAGGCTGCAGAGTTCATTGAAAGACCTTATAGCTGGAATCCAGAATTTGTTTTGTATTTGAATACAGGTCTTTGAGATGGAAAAATTTATGTTCAAATATCAAGCTACATATATTTTCATCTCCTGAAAAAAAGAACTGAAGATGAGGCAATCAGATAAAGGGGACATTTCAGTGGACTAATAGTCAAGTTAGATGAACTCTTTCTTGTGGTTAAGTCACAATTTACATTCTCTAGGCTTTTATTTTTTTCTAAGGAAAAAATTAGGAGATAATTTTGAAACCAAGTTACTTTCTATTCAGTCATTATCTGCTTTAAAAATCAAATGAATGAAAATAGAGTTATAAAGCACATAATAAACATTGAAAGAACACAAAATGAATATAAAATAAACTTGCACAGATTATTTTTATAATCATACTAACTTTAATCCTCTATGTACATATGCATATTCTCCTTTATCTTCTCCCATTTCCATATATTAACAAAAATGAGTTGATTTCCCTTGAATTGAGGTTAAGTCAAACAACTACCTGAATCATCCACATTGCCATATAACTGGTGACACTCAGAAGTATGGATGGAACTCTAAAATGAAGGATGCAGTGCCTGAAACCAGGTGATGTTTTACAGAATCCCACTTAATCTCTAGACATACATGGCAAAAAAAAAAAAAAAAAAAATTTCCCTGTCTTACAACAGAAAACTTTGAAAGAGACCAGCATGTAAGATCCATGAGGGCTGCTTCTCTCAATTATATCTTCAAAATTTAAAAAGCACCCACAAACAGTGGACAATAAGTATGAATTTAATAAATAAAGTTTTCAGGAAATTTTTCAGTGTCATAGAACATGAATGACCCCTTTATTATCTTCCATGGAAAGAAACTGTTTGGTTATTGATATAAACCATACATTACAAAAGGTATTTTCTTGTTCCCTTCACATTCTTCAATTGCTGCTCCCATTTCCAATGATTCTTTCCCAACTTCAAATAGGATGAGAAAATCAGGAGACCCTTCTTTGTTCAAAGTTTCACATTTCTTGTTCACTGTTTGGGTGGAGCTAGTTGATTAAGTAGTATTACTGAATTTTATTTTTGCAAAGAGAATCATCAAGAGGAAATCTATCAGCCACAGTCAGTATGTCTGCCTTATGTTTTAGATACCCTTACAACTCCTTGAAAATAATGCAGTACCCTAAATTTAATAACATCTTATCTTCTTCCTAGGGTCAACTATCACACCCTTCCATTATACCTCATTGTTTGACCCAGTTATTCATTGTTAACTTATTTACCATTCCTTGTTAGTATATTCTTGGACAGTTAAGGTTTAGAACTAACCTCAAAACTCCTACCTGGTTTTGCACTTTCCTTTTGCCAAGAGTCATTTCAGAAAATAAAACCTACCCATGAAATGAAAATTAAAGTGGAATATATCCCACTTTTTTTTTTCAAATGGATAAATGTTTGTTTCAGAAATTATCATTGAGTTACAGCCAAGAATCCTGATCCATTGAGATTATACTCTCAATTCTCAGCTTCTCAGTCATCTTACATGATATGTTGTAAGGCATGCCATGTGATTTAAATATATAATGATAATATCTTTATGTATTTCCAAATGTTTTTTGTGAAACACTTAATTACACAGTTCTAATTTTTTATAGTACCCATATTGTTATCATTTTCATTTTTTTTGTTTTGTTTTAAAGTTCATTTTATTTTTTTATTTGTTCTTTTTAGATATACATGACAATAGAGTATATTTGGCATATTATATATACATGGAGCATATCTTATTCTAATTAGAATCCCATTCTTATGGAGGTACGTGATGTGGAGATTCACTATGGTACATTCATATATAAATGTCTGATTTGTTCCACTGCCTTTCCTTTTCCTATCCCCTTTCCCTTCCCTTCATTCCCCTTGTCTAATACACTGAACTTCTATTCTTCCCCTCCCCCATTTGTTGTGTGTTAGCATCCACATATCAGAGAAAACAATTGACCTTTGGTTTGGGGGGACTTGATTATTTTATTTATTTATTTATTTATTTTTATTTTTTTATTTTTTATTTTCTTTCTTTATTTATTTTTAATTTTTATTGTTGATTGTTCAAAACATTGCATAGTTCTTGATATATCGTATTTCACACTTTGATTCAAGTGGGTTATGAACTCCCATTTTTACCCAATATACAGATTGCAGAATCACATCAGTTACACATCCATTGATTTACATATTGCCATACTAGTGTCTGTTGTATTCTGCTGCCTTTCCTATCCTCTACTATCCCCCCTCCCCTCCCCTCCCCTCNACTTTTTAGTTTCAGTAAGTCCCATTTGTTGATTCTAGTTATTAACTCTTGTGCTATGGGTGTCCTATTGAGGAATTTGGAGCCCGATCCCACAGTATGTAGATCGTAGCCAACTTTTTCTTCTATCTGACGCAGAGTCTCTGATTTGATATCAAGCTCCTTGATCCATTTTGAGTTAACTTTTGTGCATGGCGAAAGAAAGGGATTCAGTTTCATTTTGTTGCATATGGTTTTCCAGTTTTCCCAGCACCATTTGTTGAAGATGCTATCCTTCCTCCATTGCATGCTTTTAGCCCCTTTATCAAATATAAGATAGTTGTAGTTTTGTGGATTGGTTTCTGTGTCCTCTATTCTGTACCATTGGTCCACCCGCCTGTTTTGGTACCAGTACCATGCTGTTTTTATTACTATTGCTCTGTAGTATAGTTTGAAGTCTGGTATCGCTATACCGCCTGATTCACACTTCCTGCTTAGCATTGTTTTTGCTATTCTGGGTCTTTTATTTTTCCATATGAATTTCATGATTGCTTTCTCTATTTCTACAAGAAATGCCATTGGGATTTTGATTGGCATTGCATTAAACCTATAGAGAACTTTTGGTAATATCGCCATTTTGATGATGTTAGTTCTGCCTATCCATGAACAGGGTATATTTTTCCATCTTCTAAGATCTTATTCTATTTCTCTCTTTAGGGTTCTGTAGTTTTCACCGTCTCTGTCTCATTGCCAAAAACAAATGTAGAGATATTACACAAAGTCTCCATTGCCTCTCACAAACATATCCATTTGTTATTTATTAAAAAGAAATAAAAATTTTTTAAATGTATCATATGCTTATTACTGAGCCAGCCAACTTGAGCAGAGCATGGAAACAAAGAACAAAATTGTTTTTCCAAGAAACAAGGTCCAACCTTTCACATTTTTGGTAAAAATTTCAACTTGATAATGGTAAAATGAGAATTACCTTGATACAGCATAAATAGTTGTATCATTGCATATATAATAAAACTAACATTGTTCTTCTATAATCTCTACTCTTAGAGTTATACCTGCTTTTATTATCAGTTTTTATCTGAATCTACTAGGGAATGGGATGATTTTGCTTTTGTTTGTTAGCAAGGATTGACTTGATTCTGAAAGTCTTGGGAAAAGACAAGTCAAGGAATGGATGATACACTCCAGGATGTCAAGGAAATGGAGGGAGGATGACACACTTATTTTTTAGAATCCTCTTCCTTTTTCTTTCCAGCCACACATCATTCTAACTGTACCATCTGAAAACACTTTTGTTTCTTTTTCCATTTTTTTTTTTTTTAGGTTTTTACTCCTTGCTTAACTATCTTGCCTATCTTTGATCACTTCTTATGTAATATGGAGATTCTACAACCAATTTCACAGCAATGTTGCCTAAAACTAATAATGTATTTCTTATAAGGATTTACATTACCAGAAGACACAAAATCAAACTGTCAACTTGTAAAAATAATGTAGTTTATTATTAATGCTTGATATGATATCTATAATTATTAGCAATTACATGATATATTAAAATGATCTGATTTTGTATTCTTTCTCAATAATGCTACAAGATTTTTAAGAGATAAAATTGTATATGATTTATATGAATCTAACATATTGCCTGAAATATACATTAGGATTTCAACAAACATTTATAAATTATCTGCATTTTCTAATACTGTCAAATTTAAAGTGAAAATATTCCTTTATAACTCTGCTATTTTTTTTTTGTTGTTGTTACCAGTAATTGAATCTAGGTACCCCCAAACATTGAACCATATCCTCAGCCATTATTATTATTATTATTACTATTATTATTTATTTTGAGACATGATTTAACTAAGGTGCATAGGGCCTCACTAAGTTGCTGAGGCTGGCCTTGAAATTATGACCGTCCTGTCTTAGCATCCTGAGCTGCTGGGATTACAGGCATGAGCCACCATGCCAGGCTAGCACTCTGCTATTATCTATTTATCAATTTATTTATTGTTGGTACTGAGGATTGAACTCAGTGGTGCATTTCCACTAATCTACATTCCCAGCCCTTTTTGTCATTTATTTTGAGACAGGTTCTGATAATTCTGAAGGCATGACTTTGCTCATACAAAATTCAATTTTATTGAACTCATTTTAATGTAGCTCTGATTTTCTTTATTCTGAAATATAGAAATATTTAATCTTTACTTTTTATAAAAGTCTCAAGACAAGTTCATAGTTTCTGATCACTTGTGGAAAGCTACTTGATATATTTCAGCTGTTTCCTCAGGATATCAGAATAGTTTGCCATCAAAAATTTTAATTACTTGCTGATAATTTAGCATGAAAAGATGTGAGTATGCATTCTGATCATGATTCCAGTCTCTCTACAGATTCTGCCTCCAAACTTAAGCTCACAACCAGTAGTCATAAAAGGAATACTACTTAGAATATTTATGAACAAGGTTGTGAAATTTGTTGAAAACTCCCTAAATCCATGAAGTTCTTTCTATTATACATGGAAGGAAATGGAAACTATACCTGACAATCAGGTTTTTAATAACAGCCTTTATTTTACATTGCAAACAAATACCATTCTTTGTGTGTGTGTGTGTGTGTGTGTGTGTGTGAGTTCAGGTTTCAATTGTTATTGTTTTTTTTTTTTCTTTTTACTTATTTTGGTATTACTAGGCTGAATAGGATTTCACAAGCAAGCACAAATTGCATACAAAACTTCTTTAGTAGGTTTTCTTATTTTACATCTTTATTGATAAAAGTCTGATTAAAATGTCATAATGCATTTGTGGTCTTTCCTGCCGCAGTCTGGCTGGACACAAATCAGGAACCCAGCCAGACTACTGGCACTACCACAAGTTGCTGCACCAACAGACAAGGTGCTGATAACGCCAAAGTCACAGGTTCGATCCCCATACAGGCCACCAAATGCCACAGTCTGGCTGGGCACAATTCACCCAGCCATTTGTCAAACAGGAATGAACTTTATTTTTAGAACATGCAGCACCACCCCAGCTCTCCAAGAATTCCCTCAGAGCCCAACTGCCACCACCAGCTCTTCCAGTGAGCACCTCAACTGGAATTCTTCCCGCCCTTGAGGCCAACTGGCTGGGTCACGTGGGCGGAGCCAAAAGAGTCCCCCAATGAGCAGCTCTGTGGTCTGAAAGGGCGGGGAAACCGCCCAATGAGTGTCACTGCAGAGGAGCCAATCAGCTGGCTGTGAGCCAATCAGCTGGAAGTTTGCTGGGGCCGCAGTGAGCCAATCAGCTGGAAGTTTGCTGGGGCTGCTTCTGTTGTGGCTCTCAACACTTTCCATTCTGCTTTTAAATGTTATCAATTATAATCTACAGAGAGTTTGCTGATGTATCACAGATACATAAATACATACACAGTTTACATATATATCCATGCATGTGTGTATCTCTATGTTTATGTGCATGTGTTTCAGCCAGTGATTTACAGTGCAACATTTGGATTGTGTATTAGAACATATTCAGGGTCCTTCTAAAATTGATTAACTAGAGGGTCCTTCTAAAATTGATTAACTAGAGAAAAAACATTTTTTCTCAGGGTCCTTCTAAAATTGATTAACTAGAGAAAAACATTTCAAATTATTTCACAAATATTTAAAAACTATCTAAATAGTCATTAGAGGCTACCATGATAAGAGCAACACATTTATTTAGAAGTGCACTTATCAATAATAGTCATGTTACTCAATTTAGTGTCTTCAAATGATAAGAAATAACAGTAAAATATTGATTTTTTTTCCTTGAATTTGAATTTTGCTGTCTCTTTGCTGGTGAAGATTTGGAATTTATTATACTCTTATTAGGTACTTAGTATAAAATACATTTTTATTTTCAATTATGTTACTTATTAATGTTTTCTACACATTTACATCTTCTGTTTGTTTCTGTTTATCTCAAATCCAAACATGTCTTCTGTCCAGACAGATGCTAAAGATAATTGTAATGAAAAAAAAATTTGCTTCAAATTTGTAAGTCACTTGACACAGAACCATGATCACACTGTCCCCCATGACAACAGGTTTGCACAAGTTATATTTCTGTTCTATCAGCCAACAATATGGCAAGACACTAAAATGCCCCCTCTATGTTCACTCCTCCATTCACTGATTCAATAATACATATCATTTACTTATTACTGGAAAAAACAGTGCTGAGTTCTGGAGGTAAGAGAGATAGGACTCCTGTTGTCTTCAGAACAGGCACCTAGCGTCTAAGTGAAGATAAAAACAAGAAAAAGGTTACAACACAATGGGCTCATGATGTATTGCAGAAATTAAAAATAGCATTGGGCTGGGGATGTGGCTCAAGTGGTAGCACGCTCGCCTGGCATGCATGGGGCGCTGGGTTCAATCCTTAGCACCACATAAAAAATAAAGATGTTGTGTCCACCAAAAACAAAAAGTAAATATTAAAAAATTCTCACAGAGCTCAGAAAGATTTTGGAAAAACAAAGGGAGTAAATTGGTACCATATGACAGAGTAAATAGCTTCTCGTGTATGCTTGAATATTTCTGAGTACATTTGTGTTGAAGGGACAAGGAAATAAGGAAATGACAAAATATTCTATTGAAGCAAAAATTTTAGGGGCTTATAAAACATGTTTAGCATAAAGATGAAGATGATCTCAATCAATATTGGAGTCTAATAATTGCAAGCTAACTATTGGTTTCCAGACAAACAAATGACTGGTGTGATTGTCAAGAAAGATATGTATTGTTCTCTGTTTCTGCTGTGTTGTTCCCTTTTCCACCTTAATTCCACATATTCCGTATGATTCCTTCACATGCTACATCTCTCATAAAATCTTTCTTTGTATTTCTTAAGTGAATTCATTTTTTCCCATTCCCGAATCACATCACAGTGTTTTTCTCTGATATAATATGATAAAATCCTCCTTGACATATGGGTATTTGGAAACTCACCTTCTCCCTCAGTATCAGATTCTTAATGGAAGGTGCTTATTAAATTATACTGTATAACACAGGTTTATAAATTAATAAATTGAAGAATGTAGTATGTTCACATTGGAAAATTAAGAAAATAATTTTTTTCAGAGAAAAATAATAGTCATAAAAGCAAACAGAAAGAGTGAAACATTATGCTCCAAATTTTGAACCCTATATGAGATGGCAAGGGTAGCAATGCATCCATGACTCTTTTGTTCATTTCAAATAGATAATGTTAATTTTGCTTATGCTACTGAACTGCAATTTGGATGATTTTCAGTTGAAGAAGCCCCTTAACAACTCACATAGAGATAAAGAGCTCCGCGCTAACTTGTAGGTAATCAAACATGAAAACCAAGGAAACAGGTTCAGATGAGGGTAATATTAACCAATTTTGGATAACAGTTCTTTCTCAGGACAATAAGCTTGCCAGTTTCTGTAATGCTTGTCTTTGAATGAAGAATATTGTTTTTTTATGCAGTGGAATCTATTGGTTGTAAATGAGTCAGATTGATCTTTCTGTGCAATTGGATGCCAGTAAGTCAACTAACCCATGATAATTTAGAGGGGATGCAGAGAGAGGTTGATTTTGGTTTTATAAAACATAAGCTTATTACTTCTCCATCTATAATGTGAATATAATACCCACAAGGTGGCTGCCTGGAGTGAAGAATTTTGCCTTTAAGTATTGTTCTTTTGAGCAGAGTTGAAGATCTATTAAAGTATTATAATAACTGTAGTTTCATGTTTCATATCATTTAAAAAATTATGTTTTTAAATATCCTTAATGTTCCATGTTAAAGATAAGAAAAAAGTTCTTCTAAATACCATGTCCTAATACCTTGTAATTTCTTCTGTATCACTTTTGAATCTTCTTTTTGTAGGTGAAATGTATTTAAATTTGCTTCATTTTCATGACTGAGCTGTTTTGAGTTCATCTTGTATACATTAGCAATCAGATCAATGCAGGACACTAATGATAGCTTGACCAGCCAAGAAGGACTTTCATTTACTTTGCTCTGAACACAGTATTTCATGCCTTATAATTCCATAATAGTTTTCTGGGAAGCCAAATTTCATTAATGTCTTCCTACATTTATGGCTAAGATTGAAAAGATGTTTTCTTAAACTGCTATTTGCAAAATTGCATCTTCCCAGTTTTCTAACTGAGCTACTAGTATTACTTACATCCCAATTACAGAATTTGAACAAAATGAACTTTAGGGGTAACTTTAAAATTGGTTCATTTTCACTATGGTCCATTACACATTTTCTAGATCCTTAAACTCATCATCTTTAACCAAAAAAAAAAAAAAAAGCATTAAACATCCAGGGATAATTGTAGTTTATTGTGCTGTACAACTAAAAACTTCTTCCATGAGTTTCATACACTCAGTGATTAACAATGAGTCACTAATGAAATTTGCATGAAAAAATTGGGATATTTTTCAGTAGTTATAAAAATATTTACAGAGTAAATATTATTTTCAAATGACTTCACATTGGCAAAATTGAAAGTGAAAGAAAACAGAAAGAAATAATTTCCTTAAAATTATTAGAATTAAAGTAGAATGGGAATCACTAGAAACTGGGAGGGTGGAAGACAGGGTAGAGGTAGATGAATGGTAGATAGATGTTTTAGTCAGTTATTTTACTGCTGTGACTGAGGACCAAACCAGCACAATTTAGAGGAAGAAGAGTTTATCTGAGAGCTCACGGTTTCAGAGGTCTCAATCCATAGAGAGCTGGCTCCATTCCTCAGAGCTCTAAGTGAGAAAGGAAAAATAGCAGAAGAGTATGGTGGAGGGAAGCAGCTTAGGTGGTGATCAGATGGCATAGAGAAAGACTCCACTTGCCAGATATAAATATATATCCAAAGCCATGCTCCAAATCCCACCTCCTCCAAACACACCCTACCACTTCAGTTACCACGTATAAATTACTGATTGGGTTAAGACTCTTACAACCCAATCATTTCTCCTCTGAATCTCCCTACATTGGCTCACACATGAGCTTTTGTGGGACACCTCACTCTCAAACCATAACAACGGATATAAACAATTCATGACACACATAGGTGGAAATATCACATTAGACTTCATCATTCTGTGAAATAAATAAATAGGTAATAATTATCCTACCAAAATTAAATTGAAGCTTTAAACTAGAGAAACATATCACAGAGCAACTTTTGTGAAACATGACTTTACTCCAGATATAAATATATTGTAGAACTAATAATACTTTAATGTTAAAGGACATCTGATAAATCACTTTTGATTCTAAATATGAATGACAATATTTCCTTTAATAGGCATGGTTCTCCACGGGTATGTTCAAACACTATATTATACAGAGATTCTTAGAAAAATAAAGAAAAAAGGTAACTCATCAAGAAATAGGATTGCGGGCTGGGGTTGTGGCTCAGCGGTAGAGCACTCGCCTAGCATGTGTGAGGCCCTGGGTTCGATCCTCAGCACCACATAAAATAAAATAAAGATATTATGTCCATCTACAACTAAAAAATAAATATTAAAAATTGCATCTGCCTACATAATCCTAATATTCTGCTTTAGCAATTTTCAAATTAAGCATTTCTCATCTTCTCTCTTGGCACACTGTACTGTATATAGGAGCTGAAACCCAGCCATCAGCTCTTCAGCATCACATTCACAAAGAAAAGAAAACATCAAACTCCTAGTCTTCTGTGAACTATAGAGCAAATGTGCCAGTAGGAAAAACAGTTCCCTTGTGCATGCCACACAAAGGCGTACTTCCTCAGAACCTGGGAGAAAAACACTTTCAAGGTCCTTTCAGCCTCAAGAGGGCTAGAGGACACTCATGGAGATGGCACATTTACTCCTCTCTTCTTACAAAAAGAGAAATTGCTACTAAGAAGAATGGCTTGCTCAAGTGAAACATCTATAAAATGGATTTTTAATTACAAGTATTTAAAAAGAAGCACAGGCCAAAGATGTTGTGATCACAGATATAATATAACTTGGCTCAAGAAAATAATTTCTTGGATGGCAGCAGATGTATAAGGGAGTGAAGGGAGGGGAATGGAGAGGATATAGGGACAGGAAAGATAGTAAAATGAAACAGACATTATTACCTTATGTACATATCAGTCTGCATGATCAATATGATTCTATAACATGTACCATCAGAAAAATGATAAATTATAACCCATCTATGTATGATATGTCAAAGTATACAAATGCATTCTACTGTCATGCATAACTAATTAAAACAAATTTTAAATTTTTTTAAAAAGGAAATAATTTCTGTTTTCCTGTTTCTTGATCTAGGACAAAATGCACTCAATGTGAAATTGTACCCCAGAAAGAAAAAAAACAGAAATGGGCCTCATTTAACTTATTTATTTGTTACTGGATAAATAACTTTATAAAGAAAGAATCTTGTTCATAGATCCTGTGGTCATGACTTATTTAATTTTCTCAGTGTGTGCTCAATCTTGTTGAGATATAAATTTCTTACTGGATTTAAATATTCAGAGTATGTATTTCCATTCTATCAACTGTTTAATAAGGATGTCTTTAATGCTTTTATCATACTACTCTTAATTAGCTTTTCATATTTGCAATAGTTTTAGAGGAATATTAATGCTCTTACTGTACAAAATATTATTCTACTTTTCAGAAGTGTGGTAGAACTCATGCGTAAATGTATCTAGCCTGAGTTTCATTTACATTTTGCATTACAGGGATTTAATGGGTGTGAGAAGCTAATGCACTTGATTTTCATTTCTAGAATTTTAAACATATAATTTATTCAAGACTTTTAATTCTTCTTAACTTAATTTTAGTATTATACATTTTTCTAGTAATTTAAAATTCATAAAGTAGTCACTTTTGTTGTTGCTGTTCTCTATTTCATTTATTTCTTCCAACATTTATTTAATTATTTATTTTTTAATTTACTTTGGTCCTACTTTTTGAGCTTGTATGCTGATGTTAATCCAACTTCTTGAACTGAATGCTTATTTTACTTAAATATATTTATAGATATAAAAGTAATTAAAGCTGCAATTAGAGTTTCCTACATAAAGCATGACATCTACAAAATAATAGGTTTACTTCTTCTTTTCCAATTTTGATTACTTAATTTTTTTTTCCTATTCTGATTGCTCTTGGTAGTAATTTCAATACTATGGTGGCTAATGTTGGCATTCTTGTTTTCTTACCAGATATAAGAAGAAAAGTTTCCTGTTTTTCCCCCATTAATTATTTATTTAACTTTGGGTATTACGTAATTGTGCTTAATTATGTTGAGAAATTTTTCTTATATACCTAGTCTCTTGAGAGTTTTTCATAAAATGACATTTAATTTTGTCAAATACATTTTCTGCATCTATTAAAATTACAGTATTTTTAATCTTTTATTCTGTCATTTTGGTATAGCATGTAGACTATTTATGTTAAAGCAAAGTTAACATAACATCCCAGAGATAAATCCCACTTGGTTCTATTATAGTCTTTTTGAAGTGTTGCTCAGTTTCACTAGCATTTTATTGAAGTGTTTGTACCTATATTTTTAAGAGATCTTGGCCTGTAGCTTCTTTTTCTCACTTTGTCCTTATCTGGTTTAGATACTGCCAAAAAATAAATAAGCAAACACTAGATCAATGGACAAAAGGAGAGAGACATAGTAAGTCCAGCAAATAGAGAGGTAACTAATATTCAACAAGGACACCAAGAAGACATAATAGAGCAAACATAATCCCTTTAATAAATGGTGTTGTAAACTCCATATGCACAGAGTATAATTGAATCCTTATCTTACTCTACGCAAAAGTAAACTCAAAACATATGGAACATAATATCTGAAACTACCAAGTTCCTAGAAGAAAACGGGGCAAATTCTTTCACATTGACCTTGGCAGTGACTTTTCAGATATCACATGAAAAACTCAGGCAACAAAAGAAAAAATGAATAGGTTGCAGTAGATCAAACCAAAAGGCTTCTGGATAGCAAACAGCCAACAAAATGAAAGAGCCCACAGACTTGGAGAAGTTATTCGCAAACCATATATTAGATAATATTCACAACATGTAAGGTTAATATTAAAAATATATAAAGTTCTCTCATATAAAGTTAACTCTCTCTCTCTCTCTCTCTCTCTCTCTCTCTCTCTCTCTCTCTCTTTCACACACACTCACAACACACACACACACACACACACACACACACACGAAAAGAATACAAATGAACATTTTTCTAAGGAAGACCTGAAATGGTCACCTGGTTTATGAAAGTGTGTTTAACATCATTAATCATCAAGAAAATGCAAATCAAAGCCCCAATACAATTTCATCTCAAACTATTAAATCTCTATTTAAAAAAAAAAAAATTGAGATAACAAATGTTGTTAATGCTGTGGAAAAAAAGTAAACCTATGCACTGTTGGTGAGGATACAAATTGGTAGAGCAATTATGGAAAGCAGTATATAGATTTCTCAAGAAATTACAGACAGTTTTTATTGGTTGTTTTTAGTTATACATAATAATAGAATTTTTTGACATAATTACAAAAGCACGGAACATAATTTGTTCTAATTCAGTCCCCAGTACTTCCTCTTTCCCTTTCTTCTTCCCAATCCTTTATCCCTTCCCTCTACACTGCTAATCTTTCTGCTATTTTCTATTGGTTTTTCATATGACCCAGCACCAGAAACAGGTAAGCTAAGCTTTGGTACTTATTATGACACCTTTCAAAACAACCAAGATATGAAAGCAAACTAAGTGTATGTCAATGGATGTACAAATAAATGTTGAATATAAATATTTGTGTGTCTATGTGTGTTTGTGTGTTAAGCTGCAGAAAAGACACTGCTATTGGCAACAATATGGGTAAACCTAGAGGACGTTTTGCAAAGTGAGATAAGACAAGCACAGGGTGAAAAAAAGACTGCATGATCTCACTAACATGCAGTACAAAATATCAAGTACATAAAAATGGGGTAGATAGAATGGTGGTAACTGTGGATGGGGGATGTAGGTAAAGTGATTTAAAGTTGCAGTTATGTAGAAAGAAGAAGTTTGGGATCTGATGTACAACCTAAATGATGTAGTTTAAAAATTGTGTTCCATATTGGAAATTTGCCAAGATAATTGATTTTAGGTGCATTTACTGTATACTGACACTTATAGGTACCTGTATGATGTGATACATGTGTTGTTAATTTACTCAAATTCAGTAAACTTTCATTACATATATGTATATATATATATATATAAATATATATTTTCATTATATATGTGTATACACACACACACACACACACCTAGTTCTACCTTTTATACATAGAAAATTAAAAAAAAATTAAAATAGATATCACCCCCCACACACATACACATATACACTTTATTCTACTGTAGGAATATCATTCACTCATATATTTTCTCATTTAAGACACATTTATTGAAAAAAAAAATTACTATTCTAAATTTAGTACCAATTGGCTTTTTAAATTCTATTAGACAAAGAAAAATCACAAATTAGTGTGTCCCATATGACATCTTTTTCTAACCCTAAGTAGCAACAAAGATGTTTTGAAATCTTGAAATAGTCTCATGAAAAATTGGAGCCAAAAATCTCGAGATAAAGTCAAAACCACTCTCAATTTGTTTACAGTTTTATTTAAATATGCATAAAACTAGTTTATATTTATGTTTAAATTACTAGAGATGACAAGATTTTTTCTTGTGCTTCAATATACAAGAACATGATACCATCTATAAATTATTTTTGTCTATAGCTGCATAGCTGCATCTTTTTAGTTTTTCTTATTTATTTATTTATTTATTTGTGTGTGTGTGTTGAGAATCGAATCCAGAAATGCTTTATCATTGAGCTACATTCCCCTTCCTATTTATTTATTTATTTTAATTTTGAGGCAGATTCTAAGTTGCTGAGATTATTGCTAAATTGCTGAGTCTGACCTCGACATTGTAATCCTCTTGCCTCAGCCTCCAAAGTTGCTAGGATTATAAATATGCACCACTGTGTTATACCTGTATCTTTAATGTCACATAGAAAATAGATCCAAAAGTCTTGTTCCAAAAACTAGAGGTAAAAACAATGAGAAAAACCATTATAGGGGGACCTATATTAGCCCATCATAAAAACTTCAATTTGATAATATTTTATGATTTTCAAAAGTAAGATATATTCTCAGGCTGTAGAAGTGTCCAAGCCATTTGTCTCTATCATACATTCAGGCGCCTTGAACCCAGGTAGGAAGCTGCCCTATAAGATATCCAAATACTTTTTCAACTGTAAAACATAATACTGTATGAAAAAGTCCTAATAATCCTGGCACAGTGGCTCATTCCTCTAATCCCAGTGGCTCAGCAAGCTGAAGCAGGAGGGTTTTGAGTTCAAATCAAGTTTTAGCAACTTAGGGCAGCTCTAAATAACTTAGTGAGAACTTGTTTCAAAATTAAAAATAATAATAATAATAATAAATCAAAAGGTCTGGGGACATGGCTCAGTGGTAAAGCATCCCTGAGTTTTATCCCTGTATAAAAAAAATAAATTTAAAAAAAACACTAAAAAACTATCTAGCTACTGGCATCAGTCTTTTTCTTATAATGTGTTAGTCAAAACTGAAAAAAATGTGTGAAATTTATTTCTTACCTAAGCCAGGGTACAAATTTAAAATTAAAATAAAATGAAATTTCAAAATTATTCTCCAAATTATGCCTTTGCTTTATTTTTTTAATACAAAAATGTAGGCAGGTTCTATTTAAAAACATTTCTAGCACACTGTCATTTATAGCAATTAGTATCAGAATAGCTAGCTCATCTGAATCATTGTAATGAGATTGACACATTACTCTCTACAACAGTGAAGTAGATTCACAAATGTTCTCAAACCTGGTTCTGTTTAAATGTGTCATATAATTATGAGAACATTTTTTATGAATAGGCATTCAGGGTACACTTTTACAATTCATTGAGAAGGGGGTGAGATTTCTCCTCTGTGTATGTATAGTTAGGTTTTATTATGGCCTAGAGAATGGTGACCACTTTTTATCCTTTTTATTCCTTCATTCTATACAGAATTCTTTTTATTTCTTTTTATTTTACTGAATCTTCCAACAGATATACTCCAAATTACTATTAACAGCAACATGACCTTTGGGTGATTTTAGTTAAAGTTGTAGATAGCTGGAGGTATATAAGTTGTCAAACTCAAAAGTATCTAATTCATCAATACCTGCAGAAAATTTTCAGTTCATTATTACAACCTTTCACTTTTGCTATGTGTGTGGTCATAATTGTTGAGAAGCACTCAGTTTTATTTGGAACACCATATAGCTTTGAAAGCGTACACCGAGACATGGCTTATAGTAAATCTAGTGTTTTTTTTTTTAATTCTCTCACTTCACTTTCAAAATTCCATTTACCATTTTTCTGTTTTTCCCCCCTTTGGGTTTTGTTTGCTTGATTTTGTGTGTGTGTGTGTGTGTGCATGTTTATTTGTGTTGTTATCACTGCTCTTTATTTGAAAGAAAAGAAAACAAATTACTTCAGAAGTCCTAGTTAAACATTTACTTCCAGAAGTCTCACTCACTGATCAATAAAGGAAGGTTTTTGTGTTTATTTTGTTTTGTTTTGCATTGATCCACACCACAAATTTGTGACAGTTAAATCATTAAAAATGACACAGAAAGAATGAAGAACTATTTGTTTTTATTAATGAAAGTGATTAGCAGTCATTATTAAACAAATTTTCATACTTCCAAAGAATTTTTTTTTTTGAACATGAAATAAGGGCTTTATCCATGGGCTTACCACACTATTTAGTTTCACTAACTTGGAGAACTGAATGTTTAGCCCTCCTGCATCTCTTTCCACATGCTCCTCACAATAGCTCCAACTAGAATGTTTTTTCACACTCAGGAATATTCTCCCAGTTCACTTAACATTCAGTTATAATATAACTATTTGTGGTTGATGGCACATGAAAGCCAAGTTTAAATTCCTGAAAATAAACTTTCTCCTCTCTACTCTCTTAAGTTTGAGAAACTTGTGGGCATAACCGCCTGCCTTTGAAATGCAGTGGTGACTCACAGTAATGTTCTGCTCTCTGCAAGGTGCACAGCTCCACTGCAGTTCTGAAATTTAGCTTGAAGCCTCTCCCTTCCTTCACAGAGAACATGGATCCTGCATTGAGCAGGGGTGAAGACAGCAATAGAGTGGATCTTTGTGTTTCAAATTTGATTTTTCTCTGTAATCACTCTTTACCTCCATATCATTTTTAGTTTCTATTTATGTTTTAACCAGCTTTTTAAGATACTCTTTCTATTTTACATTGTTGGGAAAGACATATTATATAGTATATGCCTTTGGTATGATTATGTCACTAAATTCAAAATAAATGTACCTCTTGGATGCACCATTAATTTCCTAAAAGAAAAAAAATAAAAAACTCTTACTCAAAATTGTGTTTGATTAAAGATAACAAAATTTTTTTATGATGACTTAAGGTGTTTGTTATATAGAGAGAAGTACAAAGTTAGTTATGGTGAAGCTGGTTAATGATAATTTTAGAACTTTAATCTATATTTATCTTTGTTCTATGCCTGCCTTAAAACATAGTTCATTATTATTATGTTTGTCACTTGATTGCGCAGCTCATAGGATACGGCCCAAATTTGAATAATGATTTATTTTGCTCTTAATCTTATCTTAATCCAAAGAAAGAGTTCACTGTCATGAGAAATCTATTGTTTATTAACAAATAGATAGGCCTATAGAAACCTCAAGCTGTGAGTCAATCAAACAAATAAAAGGTACAGGTACGTTTGTGAGATATAAAGTTAGACTGAAAACAAATAATGAAGATGTTAAAAGATGAGAAAATAGCTACTTCTTGAGTTCACATCCAAGGATGGTTTCTTGGTAGATATAAATTAAGTGTATCATTAGAATAAAAAAAAAAAAAAAAAAAAAAAAAACAGGCACCAGGTTCACTGTCAGAGACACTCTGCTAAATTATGACTAAGCCATACCTTGCTTAAATGTTACTTCTTCAAGCAGCCAACAGTGATCAAACAGCTAAAACTTTGGGCTACCAAAGCTGTAGGTGGTTGCAGTTAATATGCTACTTAAAGTGTGAGTGGCCATTTTTGATACAGAAAAGTGATTATTAAATGGAACTTTGTCTGCTTTGTTTAACTGTTTTCTTTGTTGTTTGTTTGTGTGTGCCTGTGTGTTATTTTGTGACTTCTTTAACATCCGTTCATAACTGCATCTATTTTCCATGAGTACCATTGTGCAACTTTCATCAAACATAATACATTGCTAGGAAGTTATGTATTTTAAATCCATCCTTTCTCATCTTCCAATCTTCCAAAGTTATTATTTTTTTTTAACAAGGGAAAAACTGTTTCAGAATTCTCACACAGGGAAATCGGCATGCTGTGTTAGTCCACTCAGATGGCCATAATAAAGTACCACAGGCTGCGTGGCTTAAACAAACAAACGAAAATTATATTCTCATGTCTCTGGAGGCTGGTAAATTCAAGGTCAAGGTGCCCTCCTAATAGGTGAGAGCATCTTTTTTATTTGCAGAATGCATTATTTTTGCTTTGTCTGCACATGGCTGAGAGGGAGAGGGAAATCAAGCTTTCTGAATCTCTTCTCTTAAGGGCATTAATTCCATCCTGAGGGACACACTCTCAAGACCTCATGTAACTCTAACTACTCCCCAAAATCTCATCCCAAAAAGCTTTCATATAAGGGGAAACAGGACTTCCACATACGAATTTTGTGGGGGCATTACTAATAAATCTGGGGCTGTAACTGTAAACAGAGAAATGACTTATCCAGTTTTGTGTCTTGGTATTCTTTTACATTTTCTTTAAAATTTTGAAAATCCAAAATGTTATGTTTTCCAACAACCTGAAGTTTATATGGTAATAAAGCTTGCAGATTTACATAGGTTTCCATAACAATATTTTAAGCAGATCTTTTAAACCATGTAAATCATCCTAACTTGGGGAATGTCAAATAATTCATGTAATGAAAATACATGTATTTTATATTTAAATATACCTATAGTTTCATGCACACACATTTACATTTTCTTGATAATAATGATGAAGAGGACAGTGAGACAAAGAAAAATTATGACCACAAAAGCTAGTACTTATTGAGTGATATCGCACATGGCAGAGAATGTCTTTAACAAATTTATATGAATTAATTGCTATCAAGTGATTTTCAGAGGCTTGTTTTCTAACAAATATTTAGGTACTTAGTGACCAAGGTGATAATTCCTTACCCAAATAGTGGTATTAGTAGTCACAGTTCCAAAGCTTCTTGGGCTAACAAATCTCCTGATTTGCTATCAATGTACACATGCTTCTGTCACTATTGATTACTTGGGTATTTTTTCTTGTTGTATCTAAAAGTATTGTAAACAACATTGAACACATTTTTGAGAATAGCATCGGAATGTTTACTCCAGGGCCAATATTTTCCTTAACATTGGTGAGAGGAGGAGGATAGTGTCTAAAAAAGCAATGTGAATATGTGACTTGAGATGGTTTAAAACTTCAGAACCTTCTTCCTTGTGCATCTACACTTAAGGATAGTCAGATAGGATGTACAGTTGTTATGGTGAATAATGGATCGTGGAAACCAAGTCATTTTCCATCCTGAAATAGTGTGGTACTAATAATTTCAACAGACAGCATATAAAAATTCAGATTTTCTATGGCCACAGAACCAACTGTTGTCCTGCTTACATGCTCTCCACTATTATCACACAAAATTGAAAAATATAAAAAGATGTGTAGGTACATCTGAATGTTTGGTTCTAGAACAATGAAAGATCTTTCTTCTAATAAGGCTAAAACATTTCTGTGTCTCATATTTACATTATTTAAATTAAAAAAGCAGCTATATGAAAAAATTTTTAAACATTTTTAAAATGTTTAAAAAGTAAAATATTGCACTAATTCAAAGCTCATTTTATCCCATGGGTAAGCACTATTAATAACCTATGACATATTCTTCTGGATAATGTGAACAAGTATATTTGTGTATATATGTTTATACTCTATAAATTCATAGAGATAATACATAAGTTGCTTTAATTCTTTAACATGCATCATGGGCATCCTCCAAATGAGACCCTATAAAATTAGTACTTCTGTGAAACTGATATGTCCTTTATGCATAACACAACATAGGTAATCATTTCTCCCTGATGGACATTTACCTTTCTTTAACTATTACAAGCAGTTCTGTGCAAACTTTTACTTATGTACTCTTGCTTTCTCAAAAGTATTTCTACAAAATAAATTCTATGAACTCTTGCTTTCTCAAAAATATTTCTACAAAATAAATTCCTATGGGTTGACTTGTTTTGTCAAAGTTATATATGTTAAATATATGTAATATGTTGTCAATGATATACTAACAGATCAAGCATTCCATGCTTCTACACCTATTTATGATCCCAATTTTCTACAGGAGTTTACCTTAACTGCAGTCATCAGAAACAATATTTACTTAGAAAACAACTTTATTAAGATAAAAAGTATATGCTATAATGTTCACACTTTAAAAATGTACAATTTAGTGTTTTTAGTATATTCATATTTAGATTTTTTATCATCTCAAAAAGCAACACTGTACTCACTAGCAATTTACTACCTTCTCTGCATTTTGTGTCATCTAAGAAACCAATCAGTCCAAGATCATGAAGATTTATTATTCCTTTCTTTTTAGAATTTTATAACATTACACTTATATTTAGATCTACAACCCATTTATAATTAATTTATTGAATATTATTTGTAGTGTTCTGAATTTATTATTTTAAATGTCCAGTGGCCCATTATTTTATTACTCTCTTAATTTTGTTATTTTAATATTGGAGAGGTATTACCTTATTACTTTCATTTGTACAGTGAAGATTGAGGTTATACATATGTCCATGTTTAACATAGCTTTTTTCTTCATTTGTTAATTGTGTATTCATATTTTCATTCATAGTTTCAGATATTATTTATTTGAAGATATAGCTCTATTTTGTTGGTTTTTGTCATAGGTAATATACAGACCAAACTCTTGCTCAAAATGTAAGTATAAGTAGTATATGAAAAGTATTTGTAAAAATTTATAAAATTCATTTTATTCTAGTTTCATAGACCTTAGCAAAAATAACTTCTAAACTAAAATTGATTTTAATGTATGTCTGAGTTTTTTGGGATGAACCCAAATATTATATATACTCATAAAGCTCTAACTAAAAAAAATAAAAATTGAAATAAAACTTCTGAAACATATTTTGATAAAATTTAACACACATTTTTTTTAAAAGTGATGAAATTTTACAAGAAAAAAATGGTCTTTTAATTGGTAGTCATCACTCTGTACTACCGAAAAATAAAAGACTCTTTGATTTGAATACTATGTATTTTACTTAAACATTCAAATACTTCAATACTACTTATTTGTATACTTAAATCTGTGTCTTAGTACAGAAATGTTGGGATAACTTCATTATACAATCTTAGGATGACTTAGGAAAACATTACAAGAACTAAATTTAGAATGCCAGAAGTAAAGGCCAGTGTTCAAAAAATTACAAATATAAAGAAGGCAAAGGATTTATTTTAATTAAAAATGAATTGAATTTTAGAGAGTAGAATTATGTGTACTTAATTGGATATCTTTATTCTACATATCCTTTTGTGATTCAAGAATTTGATTGTATTTAATAGGCATGCATAAGTCAATGATTTAATTTATTTTAAGAAGCTTAGTCCAAGCAAATTAAACAAGATTACAGAGACAAGACAGGCTAGTTCCATATATTTTCAAGGAACATAAAATGGTGTTCTTCTTCATTGCAAATATTTTGTTGACAATATCATTTATTGTATGTTCAAAACCACTAAAAGTCTTACATAAGAAATTTTTTTTATAATTAAATGCCATAATTTTTTTTTCTTTTCAGAGATCCATATGTGTCTCCTAGTGATAATTATGTTAAGGGATTTATATGTGGTTTCCCTAATTTTCCTAGATTCAAAGAAGTACAGAAAAATATTTAATATTGAGTTACATTCACAGTCAAGAATATATACCTCTTCTTTTTAAACATTCCTGGATTCTATTGTAATGTATACATAATCATTTTATCTATCTACATCTGTATTTAAATACATCTTTTTATCCAGCAATAGATCCAATGTTATTATAGAACCATATAAAGATTTTCCTTTATTTTCTCACTCTTTCTCTATATATGTAAATAAATATATATTTGCTCTATTTTAATGCATTGCATATATTTACAACCATAAATATATGTACATATTTTAATTTATATTTTACTTCAAAAGTGTTTAAAAAAGAAGTAGAATATACCGAAAAAATAGCTTTCCTAAAATTAACATGTTACAATACTCAAAACTCCAACATTCACCTCCCATTAATAAAGTATAGATTCTGAGACTTGTATTCAACAAACAAATAGAAAATTGCTAAAGAAACTCTTTTACTATTTGTCCCCAGAGACTTGGTTTGCTTAGATTTAGAGCAATATTATTTGTTTTATTTTTTTTTTAAATAAGTGCTCATTTTTCACGTAGCTTAAGGAGTGATCACTGTCCTCATTGTTTTCAAAACAGTGCAGCAGAAAGATGCAGAATGCAAATTGGGAAGGTAGGGAGGAAGTATACGAATAAATCTAATCCCTATGCACTGTATATCTACTATAAAATATAAACTTAATATTCATCAAGGTAGATGACACACTGAAATTTATATATGTACACACCAAAAATGATAGACATAATTTAAAATAATTTCCACAAATAGTTGGTAAGTGGTAGCTTTTAAACTTAAACAATGGCAAATGATTAGTGTTTTCAAAAATATTAAAAGAGGCTCCTGCGAGGGACTATGTAAAAATAAAGGAAGTGCTAAATTGGATATATAAGGGAAACCAGCAGGAACAAATTTTATGTTTATATACTTTGTATCAGGAGACCAAAATATTTTAAATCTAGGCATATTCTTTTGAAAATACGTTGGAAAAAAATAGGGTATCAGGTTGTAAGGCAAAGAAAATGATTTAGGGCCTTGGAGCTTTCAATTTAAACGAAACTAAGGATAAGACAAATAGGCAAATATTTTCAGCAATAAATAAGTGAATATGAAAATGCCAATTTTAAAGTAAAATAAAAAATAGTTGAATACATACAAAATAACTTTATTACAAAAATATGCATACACATATGAATAATTGCAAACATTTTATTGTGTCACAAAACAAGGGTATTATTAAAGATCAAAGTGGTTGTAATTAAAAAGAACTAAAATGGAGGGCAACTGATGAAGGCTGGTATACCACTTAAAGGAGTAAAAATGGTTTTGGTTTCATTAAAGCTCATAAAATATGTTCAAATTCCACACCTTTGTTTTAATGCTGAAATATTATCATCAGTGTCCTTGAAAGTGGTTAATAAATTCATGCATTATACTTATAATTGATTAAGGAAAAAAATTAAGTATCTATTCTACCTTTTCATAACAGCTATTTCAAAGTACACAAATAAGTAATCAAAGAAAACGTCATTTTTCTTTTAGATTTCCACACATATCATGGGAGAATGTTGGAAATAAACACTCTCCATTTCATATTTCTAATGAAATAATGGATAGAAATAAAAATTAATGGTTACCAAAACAATTAGGTTAAATGTAAATGGAAGCTGTAATGGATGGAGTAGGCTATCTTATAACCTACTGATAACTCCCTACATCACTTTATGTAGGAGAAGACGTGGTTGGTCAGTATGAAACATCTCAGAAGTGTTCAAAAAAGCAGGGTGATCTACAGAAAAATACTTTTCCTAAAAATGAACATGTTGCAACACCTTAAAACTCTAAAACTAGCCTCACATTGAGGAATTATAAAGATTTGTATGCGATAAATAAAGAGAATATGATTACAGAAAACCATTTGCTGTGTATGAATGTTAGCTAACAATAATTTGATCCTGAATTTAATGATGTTTCTAGAAATATTATAATGACTTGCAATGGTTCCTTGACATCATAATTGCTAAGAGCCAAGTATATGATGCATGGCATTTTTGGTCGAAAGGTGACGCCAGCTAGCCATTGAGATGATATGATTATGTTAAGATTTGCATTCATATGAATATTGGACTCCTGCTGTTCACCTAGGCCGGCTATGGGACTCCTGGAGAGTTCCCATTGGTTGGGGAAGTACAGTAGGAGGGAGTTCCGGGGGAGGAGCTCTCTCTGTGGTCCTGGAGGACACCGCGTGGGTGGAAAAAATCTTCCTGGGCGGTACCGGACATTGGTGGCAGTTTCAAAAAATAAACTTTGTTCCTGCTTGAGTGGCTCGTGATTTTGTGCCCAGCCAGACTGCGGCACATAATGATGAAAACAGAAAAATCTGAGATGTAGATTTTAACAAATGAAACAATATCTTGGTGTTGGACCTGTTATTTTGTGGTCCAGTGTTTGCTCAACATGCACAAGGCCCTGGGTTTGAGCCCAGCAACACACACACACACACACACACACACACACACATCACATACACACACACAAGTGTTTTCTTAAATAATTATTATGAAAATCCAAGAAAGATATGAGGAAACATATGTGTTAAAAATAATAACATTAACTAATTTTAAGACTTGAACACTTTAATATTTGATTTTTTAAAATAAATCAATACACACACTTTTCATATAATAAAGGAACTTAAACATAGATCTTATATACTATATCAAGGAATTCTGGTTAATTTTATTAGGATAGTATTTGCTTTTTTAAAAAGTTCTGAAATATTAATTGATCAAATCATATTATTTATGGTAATTGGTATAAAATGTTCTAATGGAGAATAAAGGGTTGTACACAGGTGGGAATGGTAAATATTTTTTAAATAGCAAAATATTGATAAGTATTAAAGCTAATGATAGTTATAGAAGTTAATTATTGTGATGATTAATTGTCTGTATAAACTTGATCAATCATTAAGTATTTCTTAGAAAACAAAAGATCTTTTTTAGGTGTGTCTGTGAGGGAGTTTCCCCAAGGAGTTAGGCTCATGAATTGATGGACTGAGAAGGGAATATCTGCCTTCAGTGTAGGAAGGCACCATTCAAGCTATTGGGGGCTCAGACATACAAAGATGATTTCCTCTCTTGTCTGGAATATGCTCTTTTTCCTTGTGGACATGAGAACTCAAGGTTTTACACCTACTGAACTTCAGGGTTGACTCCAAGGTCCCTTTGCCCTGCCAGGTCCTCAGGCCATCTGTCTCAGACTGAGTCACACAATCAGCTTCCCTGATCTGAAGGCTTTGGCCTTGGATTGAGCCATGCTACCATCATCCCATAGTCTGTAGCTTATAGATATGCTGGTGGGGGACTTCTCAGTCTCTATCGCAGTATGAGTCAATGCCACTAACAAATTCACTCTCCTACACCTATTGGTTCTGTCTCTCTGGAGACACTCAACCAGTAAAATTATATTATTTTTACTTCCTTTCTTGTGCTTGTTGATAGTGTTCACAATCACCATGTAAAAAAAGAATTTCAAGTTAAAATATTGCGGTGGCTTGGAATATGTTGAGAGTGGTGGGAGTTAAGAGAACTGTACATATTGGAGTAATTTTTGGAAACTAAGTTAGATATTTGCTGACTGACTGATTATGAGTATTAGAATATGGAAAATATGACTCCTAGGTTTTTGCTTTAACCACAGTGTACATGTTTTTGCAATTTATTGAAATGGCAACACATTTTGGCCAGCTAATTTGGAAATTCCTAGTGGGAATCCAATTTGAGTTCTTAATAGGCTAGTATAATAAGCCATCTGTGACTAAGGGGAAAGGTCAGGGGAAATTAAATTTGGAAGTAATAAAAATATACATGTTATAGAAAGTCATGTAATTTATTTGGATAATTTAACTCAGAAAAATGCTAAAACACTGAGATACAAAATGAATGAGAAGGAGCCACCAGTGAAACGTAAAAAGGAGAAAACCACCAATTAGGGTCAGAATGAGGAATCATTAAATTCCACTTCATCCACCCCTCCAAAATAAAGAAAAAAATTCTATAAAATGGCCATGTGGGTTAATTGCTGCTGATATATATGGAAATATGAAAACTAGATATTAAAAAATGGCAGAATGATAACAACTGACATTGAAAAGAGCAAGTTCTATAGTGGCAGTGAGAGAAGCCACATTGGAGCTGGTAGAAAAGGTGAGACAACATCAAATGCAGAGTTTTCTTTAAGAAATATTTTATAAAATGTTGTAAAATGTGACTGAATCTAGACTGGATGCAAAATCCAAACAGTACTTATTGTTTATTATATATACCCTATACACCTTTATTTCATATGTATTGTAATCCCATGTTTATGTATGTATATATGTAAATGTACATTTGTGTATATATATATGCCTGTGTGTATATGTGGTGAGTGTGTGTTAGTCTGCTTGTGTGTGTGTGTGTGTGCTCGCGTGCATGATGGCCCAGACCAGTGCTTGGCACATTAGTGATAATTTAATAAAAAAATGAATTTGTAGTCCCACCTGAGAACTGTTACAAATGTCAAGCAGAAAAATTGTCAGGTCAAATATGCAAATGCTAACGTTATGCATTTAACTTGCCCTGATTCCCAAAGTAATGAGCATTAAGTAATTAACTCTGGTGAATTCACAATCATGAATATTGCATTCGAAAACTTTTGATGGCTTAATATTAGAATCAGAGCACTTTTGATTGAATTAACTGAAGAAAGATACCAACATTAAAATGTGTAACAAACAAATGAAAGAGATAAAAGAAAGCAAAAATTAAAATATGTCACTGCTTAAATTTTGTAAGACATTTCAACTAAAACTTTCACAAGAAACAGCCAAAGCTATAAACAAAATGTTTTTCTTTTTTTTCCTTTTTAGTGAAAAAAAAAGTTCAAATTTGGTTTTTCTTCCCAGAGAGGTTTGGGAATTATAAAGTATGAGTATTATTAAGTTAAAATGAAGATAAAATGGAGATTTTTTTCTAATAGCCTTTAAGAGCCTATTTATAGATTTGTATATGTATGTAGAAAACCATACTAATTATTTAAAAAAATGTAAAATTTCCAAAAATTTAAAGGTTTAAAGATTACATTTATGTAGATTTTGACAGACTATGTATATTTAATGATTGACAATTTTGTACTATAGACTAAATTTATAAAGCAAACGTACTCATTTGTTCTATTAAAAGGAGAAGAATGCCATGCTTTGTGGAGAACTTCTGTTGTACAGCCAATGGTCTATGAATAAAATATTGTTACTTGCATATAATTTAATATGAAGTATTTAAAAGGCATACACTTACTGAAAGCTGATGTTAACTGCTGGGAGCCATTAGCCAAGTAGGTATGACAATTTCCTTGCCAGCGTACCCCATGTTGCTGACATTTTGCAGTGACATTGAATGTAGTTGACCTTGCTCAAGGACCAGGGCGGATTAGGGTGTTCCTGGTTTAACATAATCGGGTTTAGGGCGTTCCCAGTTTAGGTTCCAGGTTTAAGGTTTAAGATTATTCCTGCTGGGAATAGGGCGTATCCTGCTGCCTAAGTTCCCCTTGAGTTCTCACGGGATTCAGACAGTATATTTTGGGAGACAGAAGCCCAGTGGAGGTGGATTTGGGCAGAGAACGTGGATTTCCCCAGAACGTGTCTGTATACGGCTGGTGTGAGTTCGGGAATAAAGAGTTGCTGTTTGAATCTACAAGCTGTGTGGTGGCTCGTGATTTTGTGCCCAGCCAGACTGCGGCAGTTAACCAAATGTACATTGACCTCTATTTGAAGATGGAAAGTAATTGCAAGAAAAAAATCATCTCTTTCTCATGATGCCCATTAATTAAATGTGCCTATATTGTAATTTGCTTCCTTCTCAGCAACTACCAGTTACATCTTTTTTTTCCCATTATGTCATGTACTTCAGTCCTGTGACAAACATTTTCAGGTAATTTATGATACGCAAGTGTAGATTAGCACTTTTTTTTCCTCCTTGGAAAGCTAGTGCATAATGGGTTTATTGCTGCATGGTTGATCTCAGCAATTTGATCCCGTTTAGTATGTACACAGATGGAGACAAAGCATGCAGGCATTTCTTTACTAATTGTAATTACTGGATAGTTGCAAGTACTGGTTACTATGCTAGGAATTCTGTATAAAGACATGATACACTAAAAATAGATGCTGTCTTAAGCAACTTATGGTCCAATAAAAGTAAAATAATCCTCAAAATTATACTTGTATGTATGAAACGAACCCCATTATTATGTATAACTACAATTCACTAATACAAATATGAAAATTATGTCAACAAAAATTGCACAAAATTACAAACTGGAATTAATTTTGTGGTGTGGAAGTTGAACATGCTATTATGAATTAAAATGCCAGTAGTACCTGTTTTGGATGAAGGGTAGGAACAGGCATTTCTGAAGAAGTGTTTGAGGATATATATGTTTTATGCTAAATCTAAGAATAAATACAATGTTTTGAAACTTAATTTTGATTTAACTCAGTTCTTTTCCAATTGATCACATACTATATGTTTAAAATAGTCAATCTTCTATTAGTATGATAAATACCTAAGGTAATCAATTTATAAGGAGAAAATGGTTATTTTCACTCATGGTTTCAGAGGTTTTACTCCAGGATTGGTTGTCTGTGTTTGCTTTTGTGCCTGTGGTGAAGCAGCATATCATGGTGGGGAGCATATGGTGTAGCACAGCTACCTCACATCATGGCCAAGAAATAAAGGAAAGGAAAACTAAGGGGCTAGGGTCCCACTATACTCTTAAAGGATACCCTCAATGACCTGAACATCTCCCACGAGGAGGCACCTTTTAAAGGCTCCTCTATCTCCCTGTGGCATAAGTAGAGATCAGTTCTTAACCACATGGACCTTTGGTAGATCCAAACTATGGAAAACACTAAATTCAAGAAACAGAATGCAATGTAATATCAGATAGGACTTTATTCTGATGTCAATTGGGAATGATTGAATGTTTTTAACAATCTTGGAAAATCTGTCCAGGAAAAGCTAATAAAGTAATTATTACTATTTGGTTGTGTTATGGTTAATATGGATTGTCAACTTCATTGCATTTAAAGTTATCTAGGAAATGGCTAGGAATGAGACTTTTTGGTGTATATATGAGGGTCCATAGACAACTAGCATCCTTAACTGCAAACTGAGGGAAGAGAAAAGGCCTTGAATGTGTCCAGTACGCTGAGCCCAGATGTAATAAAAAGTAAAAGAAAGAAGAAGTTTCAGCAGACACAATCTTAATTTTTCTTGAGTGGGTGGGTCTATTGCTGTTGTCATACCCTTTGGGCATTAGACTCCAGCTTCTTTAGTCAACCAATATGGACTCGCACCAGTTTTTCTCCAGGGAGCTTCCAAGCCTTTAGATGCAGAGTGGGGCTATATCATTAGTCCATCTTTTTCTCAGACTTCTGGATTCTTGGATGTAGTATTAGTGATTCATCCACCTCTCCAGTGTGTAGACGGCCATTGTGTGACTATTTAGTTTATTATAATGGAAGCCAATATAACTACTCCCATTTAATAATATATATATATATGTATTATATATACATAAATAATATAAATATATATATATATATGTAATACATATATATAATACATATATATAATATATATGTATATATAATACATATATATAATACATATATATATTTTTTTTTTTTTTCAGTGCATTTTAAGTTTAACTTTCTAGAATGGAAAATCTCCAATATACTTTTTTCTTTAAGGTGATTCCATAGAAAAGAACCTGGCAGTGGAGGTAAATTAAATGGAATATTTTATTGACTATTAATAAGAAGCAAATTATTCTCAAACAGGTCACTACTGGTCTCCAGAAAGGAGATTCTACTTTTGATTAGAGTCACCATCTAAAAACTATTTATAATGGCTGGATATGTATCTCAGTGGTAGAGCATTTGCCTAGCATGCACAAGGCCCTAGATTCCATCATCAGTGCTACAAATGTAAAACCATTAAAAGTATTTCATCAGCATTTATGACCACATTTTCTAATATGTTTCAAAGAGCTCTGCTTCCGGTAAGATGTTCTTTATTGCTAAATTAATCTGGTAATTTATGTATAGTTACTCATTCCTCAGAGATTTTTATGCATTAGTATATCAAAGATTATGAAAACTACTGCCATAAAGAAACTTGTTTAACTTTCTTAAAGCCAGTACTACCCCCAAGAGGATTATTTTGTTCATTTAATCTCTATTAATGTCTATGGTAACTAGGGTCCCTTGAAACATGCTGAGAAAACTGATTTTGAATGTAAAATTATTTACTTCCTTTTGCAATTTCAATTAGCCTTCAGAAGTTCTGAAAGAAAAAATTTATGCTTTGTGAACAAAAGAGAACTTCCTGAACCCACTAGGAACTGAGGAAAGACCCATAGTTCCAATAACAGTCTCTCAGAAAGACTTCTATGAAGACATCTGACCGGCAACGGAAGTCCAGCCCTGTGAATTTGCAATTTCCTGCTTCATAGAATGCTGATCTCTATAGTCACAACCCAAATCCTCTAGCACTACCAATTATAAATTGCCCTCTATTCAGGTCCATTTATACTCTGAAGTTTGTGTTTGAAAGATTTTTAAGACTCTTCTCTGGGAAAATTTTAAAGCTTTAAAGGAGAGTGAAGCATTTGCAAAGAAAACGAGGCAATGACCCAAAAGCAGACTGTTGAGTGACCTAATTTATAAGAAAAGAAGAATATGCTCAGGATAAGGTCTGCTTTTCTCAAGGCTGGATTAAGTGGGGTTTGTGTGTGGGAGGGAGAGAAGAATTAAATAATAGAGGCATTGAAAGAACAGAAAGAAAGTTCCTGAAGATTGCAACAGATACTAAATTGTTCGGAAAAGAGAGACAAGCAGTAGATTGACTAGCAGACAGTGGGAGATGGACAGACACAGCGTGCGCACACACTCACACACACACATATGCACAGGGGTGTATTTATTAAAGAATACTCAGGAGAGAGTCACACTGTACCACACATTAACCTACTATACACTGAAATGTTTAAAACTCTATCCAATTATACCACTACATGTCAGAGAGAAAGTCATTATATTTTTTTATCCTTGAATCTTGGAAAAAATATTTTAATAAGCAAATGTAATTGAAACAAATGTGCAATTAATTAAAATTAGTGCTGTTTTACCTTCCATTTAGAAATTTATTTCAACCTACTTTTTTTTTTTAATGGAGACATTCAGGAAAGTCTTTACAATAAAGTCTGTTCTTTTCTACCAGGGTACCCCAAGATCTGAGCATTTCTTTTCCAAAAGATAAATCACATAGAGAAAAGAGTAAAACAATGTCTTCAGAATATAATTTTTCAAGTTCTCTTTAAGAGATAGTTATTTCAATTTTCCTATTGAAGAAAAATGTTAACTCCCAATATCCAAAGTGTGATGAGAATTATGATTAGGGTTCATGGCTGTCTTATTTTTTTATTTCAATAAAGACAATGAAAAGTAAGAATTCAATTTCCACTGTGTTTAGCTGTTGCAAAAATCTCTGTGATTACCAACACTATGATCAAGCCAGTCAGAAGAGTTAATCTCTGAGGCACTCAGAGCGTTGCAGAATGCCCCCTCCAAGGCTGGTGGTGAAGTCTCTTACAGTGTTGTCTGAGCACTACAGCCACAGACACAGAAGAAACCTGTGATAGAATGGTCCCTTTCTCTTATGATCTGAAATTTCTATCTCAATATCCAAAGAAATCCTCTCACATAAAGGGAAAAAAATGAATATTTAATTTTGACAGGTCTTTAACCATTAAGGAAATTCAGAGTACTCGTAAGATTTAAATACACCACTGTAATGGTCAGGCATTTGAACATATCAAAATCATGTGGCTAAATGATCTGTAAGCATGAGATGTTTAACAAAATCATGTAGAAAACACAAATAAAAAGAAAAATAGTATTTTCTGACCATATGAAGACCAAAATAAGCAGGAAAGGGTTATAATTAACTTTTCTTAACATGTTATTCAACAAACGCTGTTTTTCACACAAACACAAAAAGTAGAGGGAGAGAATTAAAATTACATCCCTAATCCAAGGTTAGTGCTCATAATTTAATCATTAACTGTGTGAAATCATAACTTGCAAAATCATAACTTTTGAATCAATGAATCACATCTGAACAAAACCTCAATTACTTAGGTCTTAGTTAAGAATGCTATCCGTAACAGAGGCGATATGCACTTGTGAGCTGATATTTCCCCTATGTCATGAGTTATATAAATGATTAATTAGTGTTAATTGATTTATTAACTTTGGAGCCCTGCAGGATGTGAAGCAGTCACAGTCAAATGACTGCTTTAGGAAACACAAAGAGAAACAGATCAACTCAGTAACAGAGACTGATACATACCTTGAAATAGCCTCTTCTATAAACAAGAGGGGGACCAAAAAAAAAAAAGAAAAGAAAAAGAAAAGGAAGGAAGGAAGGAAGGAAGAAAACACCTTTTAAGTGAAATACATTTCCCCTTAGTATTTGTATCTATGATATTTTGGTTGGCAACCTTCCTTAGAATTATGAGTAAAAATAAAAAGCATTACTGTAGACATATAATAAAAGCAAAACTCAAGTGTAAATGGGACTGACCCTGGTCACCTCCCTTATATTTTTGAATGACATCTACTTGCTTCCTATTTTAATTCAAGATTTTTCCTTAAAGATGCTCAAATTAAATATGTCATCAAAATATGACATGTCTATGTTTTCCTAGAAGGCCTTCTAAAATACACATTTGCCACTAAGTAGTGTGTGTGTATGTGTGTGTGTGTAATGAATCAGAAAATTTCCAGACTAAAATCTTGAAATTGTGTGAAATCAGGAAAAGAAAGTAATATACTAACACCTATTATTATAATCTTTCCCTGGTTTCACTAGTATCAATTTAATCCCAATTCTCCTCAATCACATTACAACACATTTAATCTGACCCCACCTATGACCATACCTGTCTTCCTTAAGGTACAGTCATTTCAAGTTAGTTTGCTTCCCTAGTTGAAAGTCAATATTTTTTTACAAGCTGATTACTCTTCCTGGAAGTCATTTTAAGGATAAGTCACTTACGATCAAAGGTATAATATCAAAACTATTAGGAGAACAGAAATACCAAGAAAGCCCCCTCATGTTTTCTAGGATTTTATGAGGAAGGTGATTTCTTTATCTCTAAGAGAAGCAACATAACTTCATTTCCAGAATTGCATGACACTCTTCCCCATGACACATCTACCCATTAGCACTTATTTTAAAGAATAAACAACAAGGCAAAATACATATAAGGAACATTGGTGTTTGGAAGACAGCAGAAAAGAATAAAGAAAGAGGAAAAAAAATGCTTGCTGTTGTTTGAGACAGGCACCTCAGTACGCAGAGCAGTCTTGGGAAGAGAAGATACCTGAACACCAATTGGAGATTGTATTTTTGGATATTGAAGGATGAGAAATCCATTTTGGGGGGAGAGGAATTTTTGCTTACTTTCCTTAATTTTTTTCCTGATTCTTTCCCCAATTATCTCTTTCTGTCTTCTACTTGTACCCTGTCCTAGGTATTGAACATAAGGAAAGTGTTGACCAAGTTCCACTGTTGTGTGGCTTTGTCCTCCATATGTTCTCTTAAACATCAGCCATGACTTGGGGCAAGGAAGAGGAACTAGTTATGACTGGGAAAACTACAAATCCCAATCATTATCACATGCCATCTCAGGGAACCCTAGTATCTAGAATATCGGAATTGGACTGGCTGGGGACATGCCATAACTTTGTGATACTTGTTTTCTGTTCCTCTCATTCTTAGGTTCTTTATTCATTAAACCATAATAACTATACTTAAATTTTTGAGGATTAAATCTAGAAAGTTCTTAGCATAATATCTGATAAATAAAAAATATTATTCAAATGAGGAAAATATATTATGTTATTCCTGTTATCAAATTTGCAAATTAAGTAGCAATATCAATGCTCACATATTCTGAAAGATATTTAGTAGGATGGTTTCCAGTTATAATACTCCTTTTCTGAATAGTTTAAGCTTATGTCCTATCTCTGGTCAAGTATGTAACAGTGTAATATTCAGAATGTCTGGAGGAGTTCACAACTGTGGGAAGATGATTTGGCACATCCATCACTCCTCTAATATTCTCCAAAGTTGCTAGTCACACACACTTTTGTTACACTGTTAAAATCCATGCTTCTATGGTGATAATTAATACTAAAACTCACAGAGAGGGTCCAATATTAAAATAAAATTAGAAAGAAAACCCTCCTATGTTTCTATTGAATACACAATCCCTCCTTGAATATAGGAAAGAATGTGCTTGTACTAAACAAGTGAGCTTCCTTTGAATTTTTTATATTAAACTAATTAGATAGATCATCTTTGTTAAAGATGCATGACACTAAAGGTGTGCATCTATGAAATGTGTGTCACCATCACGTTTTTCCTCTTTAATATAATAAATATATAAAGTTTAAAGGTTTTGTAGTAGTTGTGATTTGGTGTGACCAATATGTAATATTAATGAACTCAAGAGGTAACACCTGAAGTGATGGTTAAGAGTGAGAATCCAAAATCATCTTCCCAGGCACATTTTTTCTACTTTATTCTTTATTCTTTTCTCAATAATGTATTTATTAGGTAAACTTTGGAAATAAAGTTTGGAAACTTAGAATTTTTTTTGACATCTATATGCTTATAAAATGCATATAAGAGAATCTCTCTCTGAATTAGGTTTAAATGATGGATTTTTATACAATGACATACTACTTTAAGCTGAAAGTATCTTTTTCAAATTTTGACAGCCATTCTAGTTCTTAAGTTACTGCCCCTCACGATTTAAAGAAATGTGACCAGAAAAAAACAGGACAGTGCTCTGATAAGCCATAAAACTTAGCAGTTAATCATTACTAATTAAAATAATGAATGTCATAAAAAAAAACAACAACTTGATCGCTTCCCTTCCTTCCTTTCTTTTCCTTTTCTTTTCTTCCTTTTTCTTTCATTTATTGATGACTCTCAACTGCCTATAGATTCCTATGCATATGTTAGAAACAAGAGAGATGTTGTAATTTCTATCTTCCTACTGACATAATGTCCTCTTAAACTACAGTAAAATATAAACACCAGGAAATTGACATTGATATAGTCCAGGTACAAAAATATTTCTATCACCCCAAAATTAAAAAAAAAAAAAATCTCATGTGGCCTGTCATCATCCCTTGATGCTCCTACTCCAGTTTTGATCCCTGAAAACCGTTCTTTTGTTATTCATTCCTATAACTCTATCTTTTCAAAAATAGTATATGGATTGTATCAGATTGTATGTAAGCCTTTGGAAGTGGCATTTTTCAACCATCAAAATTCCTTAGAAATTGATCAAAATCAATCAAATGTTGCATATATCCATATTTCATTCCTCTATACTGACGCATTCTGTGTTCTTGCCAGTCTGCTTACTCATTCACTATTGTAGATTTTCTCAGTTCTTGGTTATTGTAAATACATCCTCTATGAACAAATATGTATGAGTTTATGAGTAAACTTTAGTTTTTATTTCTCTGTAATATGCCCAGGATCACAACTGGGCCATTTGTGGGTTAGATGATAGCTCATAATTCCATGTGTACTTTATATGAAGAACTGATAAGCTGTTTTCCAAAATAACTATAGTGTTTCACATTCAATGTGCAAGTGATCAATTTCTCTGTCTTTTCCAGCATTTGAGGTTATCATTGTTTTTTTATTTCATCAATTCTGATATGAGTACAGTGATATCACATTGTGATTTTTAGTTGAGTTTCTTAGATAATGATGTTGAACATTATTTATTCCTTGCAATTATTTACAATCTATCCTCATGGGTAAATTGTCAGTTCATGTCTTTTACCCATTTTCCCATTGGAAAGTCTGTTTTATTACTGCTAATTTTTCCCTTTTAAAAACCACTTTATGAAACTATGATTGACATATAAAAACTCTAGTTACTTAATGTATACAACTTTGGCATCAAATAGGCACCTGTGAATCATCAATGTCAATGATATACAGATATCACTCACCTCCAACCTTTTTCTACCTCTATTAACATTGAGTTTTGAGAATTTTTTTAATATACTCTAGATACTTGTCCTTTATTGGATATGTGATTTGCAAATATTACTCCCTTCCTGCAGCTTGAATTGTTCTTAGCAGAAGCATTTGTTGCAGACCAAAAGTTTCAGATTTTGATCAGATTCAATGTACCAGTTCTTTATTTTTGGTGCCACATCTAAGAAATTCTGCTTCAAGCAAATGCAGTTAATATCAAATATAATAAAAATATAGTCATATACAATACACTGTTATGTTCATTTTAAGGATACTGAAGAAAATTCTATTTATTCTATGGTATACTACTATCTCTGGGAATCCATGTAAGCACATTCTTTTAATCTCAATTACAGGTAATAGCATACTTTCCTGAATGGATGAATATTCTCAAACTACGTAGCAGTTGTGAATTATATAATTTCAACATATTCTCTGTGTGTGTGTGTGCGCATATGCTGCAAACTAAATATTTAGTGTCGATTTTTGGCCGACCACTAACAACCCTTCTAATTTAATCTTTTATGTTTTATACCTTACTTCCACATGTTTATCCACATTATTCTGTTGCCCTCATTTAATCATGATTATTGTTTTTCTTGATAAGGCAGGCATATTTTTCTATGTGTTTCTTTCTAAATTCTATATGCACAAGGTGCATATATACATACATTAATATGTCTTTTGAGATATCTTAAATCATAAAAGTAGAACTAAAGAAAATGTTGTGGCTGAATTACTAAATGACTTAGTGTAGTTGGGAAGTAAGGAAGCTTACTTAACATTATCATTCCTTTCAAGTCTACATCTACATAATTCTGAAAATGACATCATCACAACAGCATATCAAACCAGAGGAAATTTGAGTGCAGGACTATTTACAATTTCTCTACAATGATGTTGCATCAGTGGAGGCCCTGTATAAAATTTTGAATACTGGCAGTGGAAATTTGAGTAAAAAGAAAGATTCTTATGTTTTTCAAGAACCCTTTCATTGTACCTATTCTGTGACCCTAAACTAATTCAATAAGCCTTGTAAACTGTAGGTAATTTAGAGTCAGTTTACAACTGAATTTTTTCAGGGTCATGATATGGACATAACAGAAGAGGATCACATGTAGTTGTTTGATCTGAAAAATTATTATTGAGTGGGTTTAAATGACAAGGCATTCAATGCCAGAATTTTGATATAATCTTCAAGGCCTACCAACACCGTCCCCCATTTATTTCACTTTTTTTAAGAATTAGTATTTGACATCTCATAATCAAGGGAATCATCTCACTTTGTTGCAACTGTTCCATTAGGTACTTCTGCTATAGGTGCTGGGTCAAAGAATCTGAAAGAGTTCATGTATTAAAGTATAAATAATATTTTTCTTGGGTTAAATAAAAATAGCATTTCTATGGTTTATAGTAGGTTTTAGGGAAAGGGTTGATTATCATTACCTTAACTATACTTGAGGGAATTAAATTCTAAATTAGAACAATGAAAATAACATCATTTCAATTAGATCAGTCAGAAATTAATAAAATGAAATATTTCTAAACTAGAGTCATTGTCTCTAAAGGAAGACCCTATGTCCAGCATATTTCAGAACAGCATGAATCCTCATGAAGACCCAGCTCCTTATAAATAGGCCATGAAATTTTACATTAGCACAGTATATCACTTTGGGTGATAGATTAGCAGTTGTAACTTGAATTGTAATGTACACTCAATATTTTTTTTTATTTTTTAAAAATATTAATACATTCATTTTTATAATGAATGTAGCATTTAAAATTATAATTTGGCAGAAAATATACAACTAGCCAGGTCAATTTCTGAAACAGTTACAATATCCAAAGAAATTAATTTGAGAACAAGACTTTTATTCCATATCAGTATCTGTCCAATATCCTTGTTTAATGTAAATTAAATTCTGACTCATTCATGAGGCAAATGAATGGAAGTATCAATTCAGGCTTTCAGTGCCCTTATACCTCACTTGCTCTCAAGATTTTTAAAATGTCTTCACAAAATATTCTATTAAGAGATTTTCATTTTTCGTTCATATATATATATATATATATATATATATATATATATATATATATAAAATCAAAGCATTTTTAGTAGGTGATATTTTATGCTTCACTGTCTCTACTGCTTTAAATGTATATATCTAGTTGTAATCAGAGTTAATATATTACAAAATAATGTTGCAGGCTTATAATAAATGCTAAGACTATTGAATCATTACCTATTCTCTGAGATTAAGTATGACCTAAATTAAAATAATAATGCATTCTATTATGGCTCATTATCTATGAATATTGGTTACCAGAATTCCTGACCCATGGCTAAGTAGTCAGTCTAAACATGCTTCTTGTCAAAATGAGAACCATTACCAATGTCTTCAATGTATCAGATTTTTAAATTAAGATATTTCAAAAAGTTAAGCCTTGATATTGTAAGTGAATCATCATATATGTTTATTCAGTTAGAATCATTAAAACACACTATCCATGATCTGTGACATGAAGAATTTATATAAAAGTTAAAGTTAAAATTGAGTAGTTTTTTTTTTTTTTGCTTTGCTCTATTTTCTACATAGTCTATAGTGCTATAAAAATATTTTTTCTTTTGAATATTAAACTGCAATATTAAATGTTGTCTAGAGGGACATAGTATATGGAAAAAAACTTAGATTTCTTAAACTCAAAAGCAATTTTAACATATAATGAATGCACCTTCTAGAAGGATTCTCACTGTATGACCAGAGGTTGAAAGCAGGTCATAAGAGTTTTATCACAGGAAAAATTGCCAGGCCTAATTGTGTGCATGAGTTTGTGTGCATATGCATAAAAATGACTTTTCTTTCTTATAGAAATTGGATTTACAAAGATTGTTTCAAAATTTTTTTATTGCTCTAAATCATAAATATAGAATGTCTTTAAAATAAAAATCTTGCTTTAAAATATCAGTCATTCTGAGTAGTGTCAGGACCAAAACTCCAATTAAAAGCTCAACAAGCTTCTCATTGTCAACAGGATCAGTGCACATTTAATCTCAGACCTTTTCTTAGCTGAATATATAAAAGCCAATGTAGAGTATTTTAGGATTGCCACTTAGATTTAAAGGTCAGCTCAAATGCAGCCAACCTGACAAATTATCAAACCACACATTTACAACTTGAGTCTGACTTTAGACAATGGGCTTTGCAGGATACCAAGCAGCCTGACAGACCCTGCCCTCAGAGGACTTTCAAAGCAAGGAGCCTCCACTTTGCTCACATGTCCAAGACTTGCTTACAGATGCACTGAGGCTCCAAAGCCATATTCATATCTTTGCACTGTATATTTAGATGACTTGAACAGATTTCACTTCTTTCAGAAAAATATACAATAAGCTAAGCCAGAGTCTTGATAATGAGGTGACTTTTAGAATAAATCTTATAAAATTATCTGAATATTTATACCAAATTTTCTGTCTTTTAAAAAAATTCTTATTTTTTAGTTGTAGTTGGACACAATACCTTTATTTATTTATATTTATGTGGTGCTGAGGATTGAGCCTAGGGTCTCGCACATGCTAGGCGAGCACTCTACCACTGAGCCACAACCCCAGCCCCAATTATCTGTCTTTCCACACAGGTTTCACAGTTCCTTCATGAGTTTTAAGAAAACATGCCCTTCTGATGAAGCATAAGCAACAACCTGTTGGTTCTATGACTTCCTACCATATTATTTCTTTGGTGTTCTCTCCTCAGATAATATACCTTCATATCAAAATCAGTTAATGTATTGTAGAAAAATAGCTGGCAACTTATGCTATTAAACCATTCAAAACAGGTTTCTTTGCAGCATCTAATTTCTTAGTTTTGTGGGAAAAAGTCATTTCCAATATTTGGTCACAAACCAGTGGTCAAAGGCAGCATGCATATAAAGCACAAAACATTTCTAACATTCATCTTTCATAAGCATGTTCATGACCTAGAAGTGTTGAAGTCCTAGCTTTTCTGGTATTCAATGGACATGCCATTTAGAAAAGGGAAATCTGAATAGAAAAAGAAAGGCACCATCTGTTTTGAATTGCAAAGCAGCTGCTCCCTCATTGTGATCTGCTTCACTGGAACCAGAGTTATTAAACTTGCAATTCCAAATATATTTCCTCTTAATTAAACTATGTGTGGTGACTTCTATGAAAGTTGTCTCATTACTCTGTGAAAAGTAAGGTGGGGAATGACAAATTGATGCATGAAGTAGGTATACTACTGAATCCAAAATAAACTTGTCCTTCCTTAGCCTTGAAATGTGATGTTCCTTTTTCTCCTTCCTAAAGAAAAATACCCTAAAGACTTTTAGCTTAGCCTTCCTTTATTACTCTGTTATCATCAAATATAACTACATTGTTGTTCTTAAAAGGTTACATACAGATGAGATACATATTCATTCATATTCAACTACAGAAACACAAAGCTAGGGGATTGGAAACATCCTGTCAACTGTCAACATTGCTCTACTTCCTTCTAGAGCTAACCAGGGTGTAGACAGAGCTGCCACTGCCACCCTCTTGACTGCACTACAACCCTGGAAAACCTTAGTAAGGCAATTCCTATAATCTCCAAGTTGGATATCAGTTTAATGACAGAACTCCAGCAATCTGGGAGAAGAATATATTTAATAATATAATAGAACTTCAGAAAATATTAGATGTGTAGTAAAAGACAAGTCTTGATTAGATATTTGTTGGCTATTCTTTATTCTTTACCACAGTAGAATAAAAGCTCTATTTTCTTTTACCTCTATAACACCTTAAATGCATGTTTCCATGCCTTTATCTACTTTTGGCAATATATTAAAGATTTTACAAAAAAAAATCTCTTTCTGGTTTTTATGTTCTTAGAATACAGGATCCATATCCAATTCATCTATGAACCTGAATCATGGATTAACAAATCATGTTTCATTCTGTCAACCCAAAAAGCAATCTTAATAACATTTTGTTGCCACAAACATTTAAGTAGGGGAAAGTAGTGTATCCTACAGATTCTTAGGAGAAAATAGGGAGCAAAGAGGCAATTTATAAAATGGTGCCTACTAAATCATGGCTGCTGCCCTGAAAGTTCAAAATTTGCAATTACCAAGAATAAAGTTCATTTCATATTGTCAAGTCAAGGTTTCTCAAGTGTATGTCAGTATTAATATGGGTTTTAATTCCTTTTATACTTATATGAATAGCCTCAATTTAATTTTTCTATAAATCCTTATTTTAATAATTTTACTTTCTTCACATTTATCCACAAAGCTTTAAAGAATCCGGTGTCCCAAGTTTGCAACTGTGTTCTGCAGGGGTTAGATAGTATGCTCTTTTGTGTGGGATTTACAACAGTGCCACCATGACAAGTGATATCTTCTACAGAAACCTGAAGGTAAAATGCAATTGTGTTAATTATTAAGGGTTAGCTTATGAGATGGCTATTTTTAGGTGGGGCTATTTTTATTCACTGGGCTAAGGATGCCCAGACAGCTGATAAAATATCATTTCTGGGTGTGTCTGTGAATATGTATGTAGAAGAGACTAGCATTTAATTTGGTGAACTGAGTAAAGCCATTGCCCCTCTCCAGTGTGGGCAGATACCAGCCAATATTCTGAGGTATCAGACCACAAAAAGTGGAAAGACAATTCACTCTCTGCTTGAAATCATATTCCTGTGCCCTTGAATGGCAGTACTGCTGGTTCTCAGGCTTTTGGACTCAGAATAAGTGCATCACTGCATATATCAGAATAAGATGTATGCAGCTGGCCCCACAATTCTCTGGCTTTCAGAATTATACCGAATGATAAAATAAGCTTCCCTGGTTCTCCAGCTTCCAGATGGCACATCATGGAACTTATTGGCTTTCGTGACCATAAGAGGATTCCTCAAGTAAATTTTTCTCCTCTCAAATGCATGCATGTGTACACACACACACAAACACACACACTCATCCCGTATTAGTTATTTTTCTCTGAAAAACCTTGAGGGATATAGATATAAGCCATTATCCCTAATTTTATCAAAGCCTGAATGAGTATATGGTTGATATATTAAGAGTTTTGTTTGGAATACAAAGTGCCAAATTTTGATGGAAGAAGTCCTTACTGGGAAGCAGCCTCTACTACTTAAAACAAGTTTAGGAGTATTACTTCAGTGGAGTGCAGGTTGACAAAAGTCTACTCTGAGAGTGCCTTTATTACATGAAGTAGAGATTGTAGATTCTGAAAGAATAAATATACACTTCTAAAGGCAAACTAGAATTTTATCAAACTAGACCAGGACAAGCTCCTTTGAAGCACAACTACTCTAGTATACTCAGTAGACAGTCCTCATTTAAAGTAAGACTTCCAAGATTATCTGGGAAAACCACTCTCAGCAAGATTTAGGTCCAAAAGATGATTTAATGGTTCTGATGATGAAAGGCATCCTGAATTAACTACAAAGAATATGATGATTTTATAGTCAGAAGAAGAGGCAACAGGGCTCCCTCAGAAGCAGCCTGGTGAGGTCCATGCATGATGAAGACACACCATCTTGAGCTATATGGACATGTGTGGATGAGAGGGTGGGGTTTACACAACACTTCTTCAAGGTGACTAAAAAAGAGTAGTAAGACACATAGAAACACACGACTATAACTAAGCAAGTAAATGAATGAATCATTCTGTCTAAAGGTGAGGAAAAAGAAAATAAAAAGAATAGCTTTCACCGGCCAAATGAAAGACATAGTTTCACTGGACAAAGAGAGAAAGGTAATGTGAATAATCAGTTACTACTTAGATGTCCTCCACATAAATGAATGAATGTCTAAGCTATTCCTCAGAACTACCAACTATCCTACTTCCAATTAAAGTTCATATGTACTGTGGGTAAAATCCTTTTAATCTGTCTACTGATAAACAAATTTGTGTGTAAATCTCCTCCCTATGTCTTTGATCAGCTGCAAGGCTCATGCAAATTCTTTACCTCCCCAAGCATCATTTTCCTCATCTCTATAATGACAGTGATTAAAAATTTAAAAAAAATTCAATTATGCTATGAAGTTTCTTAAGAGGAATAAAATGTATGAAGTATTTACTATAGTGATGAGATCAATGAAATTTTGGATATTATTATTAATATAATGACTGACAATAACAATAATTATTGTCATTATTACTATGATCTGATAAAGACTTCATTATCCATGGTTATTTCCCCACAGGGAAGTAAGAAAGTGACTATAAAACCTTAGTATCTAGCACAATTGTATTTTGTTTCTCCTTTTCAATGGCGATACTGAAACTTTAGCTTATGGTGCAACTTCTTTTAGGTTTAACTAATATGACCTATCTTCTCAGGTGATCTGGCTTATTTTGCTGTATTCAGATTGCTGGACAATTCCATAGACCACCTCAGACTGACTTAGTTCTCTCCCTTTTTTGCTCATAGCTCTCAAGAGTAACTGAAGAATGTTCTCTAAACATAATATTCTGAGACAGAGAGGAACCAGCTGAAATATTCCTGGCCTTGTTCTTGTCCTTCCTATGGAATGCGACATATTGAGTGAGGAAAGAACTGTGTAGGATAACACATGCTTCATTCCCCTCTCCACTAGAAATAAGACATCTTCCAGAGTGTTGCCCAGTATTTCACCCCGGCCCTGAAGTATAACCTGATGGTCTGAATCTGTAGTCCCTCAGCTGTCCTGTGAAGTGTAAGGAATGTGCAATCACTATTCCTACTGTCTTGGACAGCTTTCTTTCTTTCTTTTTAACATTACCATTTTTATTTCCTAAATGAAATTTATCTAATGCATCTCTTACAGACATAGTAGTTTCCCAGTTTAAGAAAGAAATAGTAACAACCACAACAAAAAGATTTCATCAGGACAATGTCGGAAACAGGTTCAGAAGAATTCCAAGTTTGTTTTATGCCAGATTATTTGATTTGCTATATATGATATTTTTTTAAAGCAACAGTAATTTATGCTGTCTCAAACTAACCAGGAATTTGAGTGAAAATTCCTACCATTAATATCATTTCTTTTTTTTTTTCTGAAATCCACTGTATTAGTTGTTTTTTAGTTATGCATAATATTATGATTCATTTTGACATAATTGTGAAAACATGCAATATAATTTGTTCTAATTCAGTCCCAGTAATATCCCTTTGCTTCCCCTACTCTACCCACTTCCCTTCCCTCTGGTCTACTGATTTTCAACTATTCACTTAGCGTTTTTTTGTTTGTTGGTTGGTTGGTTTTGTTTTTGTTTTAATTAGCACATTGTGGATATACCTAAATGTAAGATTCACTGTGACATATTAATATATGTGCATAGAAAAGTTAGGTCAGATTAATTCCATTCTTCTTTTTTTTCCCCCAGTTTTCTGTCCCCCTCACCACAAATCAATCCCCTTCCTCTACTGCACTGATATTTCTTCTATGAAAAAAGATGGATTTCACCCCTACCCCCCCACACACTTTTTTTTTTTTTGGTACTATGGATTGAACCCAGGAGCACTCAACCACTGGGCTACAGCTTAGGGCTTTGCTAAGTTGCTGAAGCGAACTTTGAACTTTCATCCTGCCTCAGCCTCCTAAGCTGCTGTAATTAAAGGTGTGCACCACTACACTGGGCATTATTTCCCCCTTATTTCAGACTAGCTTCTGCATATCAGAGAAAACATTTGATCTTTGAATTTCTAGGTCTGGTTTATTTCACTTAGCATCATTGTCTCTAGTTCCACTCATTTACCTACAAATGTCATAATTTCATGGCTCTTTAAGTCTGAATAATACTCCATTGTGTATGTATACCACATTTTCTTTATCAGTTCTTTGGTTGAGGCACCTGGGCTGGTTCCATAGCTTGACCATTGTGAATCAGGCTCCTATAAACATTGATGTGGCTACATTTCTTTACCATACTGATTTTAGAATTTTTGGATGTATACTGACAATTGGGATAGAGGGGTCATATGGTGATTCCATTCCTAGTTTTTTGAAGAATCTCCATATTGCTTTCCAGAGTGGTTGCACTAATTTGCAGTCCCAACATATGTTGAATAATTAAACTAGATCTCTATTTATCTGTATTTCTCACCCTATACAAAAGTCAACTCAAAGTGTATCAAATACCTAGAATTAGACCAAAAACCCTGCACCTACTAAAAGAAAATTTGGCTCCACACTCCAACATGTTGGCACAGGAACAAACTTCTTTAACAAGACTCCTAAATCATAAGAAATAAAAATAAAAATTAATAAGTTGGATGGCATTAAGTTAAAAAAACTTTTGCATTGCAAAGGAAATAAGAACATTAAGATGGAGCCTACAGAATGGGAGAAAATCTTTGCCACCTGCTCCTCAGATAGAGCATTGATATCTAGATTATATAAAGAATAAAAAAAAGAAAACACACAATTCAATCAACAAATGGACAAAAGTACTAAGCAGACACTTCTCAAAAGAAGAAATGCAAATAGCCAATACATATATAAAAAAATGTTCAACATCTCTAGCAATCAGGGAAATGTCAATTTAAACTCCACTGAGATTTTTTCTCATTTGTATTAGAATGACAATGATCAAGAATACAAATACTAATAAATGGTTGGGGAAATGTGGGGTAAAAGGGACGTGCTTTCAATTGATCCAAGATTTCTTTTGTCCCTTGCTACCTACTTATCCATAATAAACCCATTTCACATAGCTTGTTGCATGTTGTCCACCACATTCAGACGAATATTTTCCAAGTTCATAGTGGAATTAACAACATACCAGGATGTAGGAGACATGAGTATATGGACACTTGTTTCTGATGTTTGCAATAGCAATGTTTTTTGCAATTTTATGTGCAGAGAGAATTTACTCTTTGAACTGCTAATTAGTGAACCTGCTTTATGCCAACCAAAATTAAGTATCTGATGTGGGTACAAGTGCATGGAGTACTGCATACATGGCATATGTTAAAGGCATTTGAGTGGCAAACCAATCCCCCATGGTAGGTGTGTGAGCTGCAAACCGCTTACCCTGTAGGCACAGCCCTGGGTGTGAGGCCATGTGTTGCAGTCCCTGCACTTGCTCCACGGCCTACCCCTCCATTGGTCTCTGCAAGGACAGTTAGCAGAAATTGTATTGGTGGCTGCTTGTATTCTGCTTAGCTACTACCTGAGTAATACACATGGTAATTGCATAATAAAATCAGACCTACTTCCTGCTTGGTCTCTGGAGGTCTTGATTAGCTACTCCATAATCACACTCTCCTCTACCCTGTTCTGTGGACTTCCTTGCTAGTTGAGAGAGAGCCTACGATCTGGTGCTTCACTGGTATGTCTACTGTGTATTGAACTGTAGTATCAAGGTTTCCTACACCTAATCAAGGCTACATATCAATTCTCATATGAGTAGAATTCATGCTGGACCTGCTTCTTTTTACTCCATTCCCTCCCCAAACAAATGATTAACACATTATTATAGTATGTGGGTGAGAGACAAGTCCAACTATTTCAACTCCCATAGCTATCTTGAGCTATGATATGTGAATTTAATGTGGGACATACTTAATTCTTCTTCAAAGTGAGTTAAAGATAATAGGCAAGCATTCTATTAACTCTTACTTAGCAATTTAAGTTTTTTTTTTTGTTGTTGTTGTTGTTGTTACAGGGATTGAACTACTCAGGGGCACTAAACCACTGAACCACATTCCAGCCCTATTTTGTATTTTATTTAGCCACAGGGTCTGAGCTGCTTATTGCCTTGCTGTTGCTGAGGCTGGCTTTGAATTTTCCATCCTCCTGCCTCAGCCTCCAGAGCCCCTGGGATAAAGGGTATGCACCACCGCACCTAGCCTTATCAGCACTTTATAGAAATTTTAAGTTTGCAGACACTCTTCTGTGCAAGTATAACAATTTTATCAATTTGTATTAGATGTATATTTCCTTTGGAGAGAAACTTGGAAATCACACCTGATTTCTATGGTAGAGAATACTTCAAAATCATGTACAAATGCATTCATGTGCATCAAATTCCTTCTATTCATCTTTCTATTATGGCTTCTTCCAAACCCTTCCTTTAAGTCATATACATTGAACCCACAATCCTCCTCCTCCAATTCTCCAAAATTAAAAATTGCTGATATTAGGGATTTTTACCAAATAACTATATAGTTTCTGAAATCAGATAATAAGCTAAGGAAGCCAATGAAACTAAAGCATTCAGATAATGAAAGTAAAGCCTTTGTGAGGGTACATGACACTAATAGTAGCTGTTGTTGTTATATTGTGTCAGCAGAGTGGAGTGAAGATAGTTCCAGTCCTGTGTTAATTAATACATGTTTATAGATTGTCTGAACTGAAACATTTCTAATAATTAGATACACTCACAAATTAAAAGATAACCAAAATGTTTTGAAAAAAAATGAAGTGCTCTTTTTTCTTCTGTATGTATTTTAGAAAGTGCATAGTGACTAGAATTTATTCACTTTGAGAAGCCAGGGTTCTGCTAAAAGCTGAAGGATATCCTTCACATAACAGACAATAAATAAATGACCTTTCCAAGGAAATCAAGATGTGAGAAGAGAGAACATTTTAGGACATGTGCAGAACTGCCTCACTCTGTCTGAAATGAATGTGAAAACTTCTTCCCAGATACTTTTCACAGAGACAGTTTTAGAGGGAGAAATAGTGTGTCTATTCTAATATGTTCACTATCCAATCACAATTATGGAAAATTCATACTTCTTTTGTCATTTTTCTTCAAGGAATTGAGCACAAAACATTATGAATATATAAAACAATCAAACTTCGAAGAAAAAAAAATATTTTATTGAAAACTTTGTCTTTTTCCCTAAACTGACATCTAAGTTCCTGGATCTTTCTAAATGACAGACTCTATTTTTCAAAGTGCAAGACCCTATCAAACTCAAAACTCGTTCAAATAAATTATGTTTGAGGAGTGTTTGAGAAGTAATCTGAACAAGATTTGTGTCAGTCACTTATGTGACAAAAAGTGACAGAAAAAAATGATTTAAAAGGAGAAAATATTTATTTGGGTTCACGTTTTCAGAAGTTTCAGTTCATGGTCAATTGCCCCCATCACTTCGAGCACAAGTGCCAAAGTAGAACATCATGTTGGGGTGTGGGTTGGTAGAGCAAAACTTCTTCCCTCATTGCGTCTAGTAGCAGAGACAGAAAGGGCATTTCCCCACAACACCATCAGCTGAGGATCAACATATGTGTTTCCAAGGATATTTAAGATACAGACCATAAACAGTCTTTAAATATGATCTTAATGGTGTGGTAAACAACTATAGTCAACATATGAAGGAAGACCTCAGGAATGAGAACAGTCTGAGAGAGAAAATTAATTTATGAAAACATTATCTATTAAATACTTGTATACTAGAAACAAAAAATATAAAGACCAAGGAGAAGATGACCCTAATAAATGTGCATAAAACCCACATTCATCTTCCAGTGTTTCAGTCATCAACATCAACATATAAGCATTATCATTAATAACTCTAAGCAGTTTCTTTTAAATTTTTTCAAAGGTAAAGGAAACATTTTTCAGTGAATACGTATAGAAGGATATCTTTAAATATCTACTTATTTTGTGCTCACTCAAACTGTAATTATACAATGTTACAAGGAGAAAACAAGCATTTCAGATCTTTCTTCTGAATAATTCAGAGTTTTATACAAGTATAGCTGTAGTGATAAAATGTCATGTTTTAGTTTTATACAGCTCTGCACTTAAATTCTGATTCTACCATTAGCTAGTTGACTAGGAGAAATGATTCTCTTAACTCATATAAGCTTCATACCAAGTTAAATTACCTAACTTACTAATTAAATGAGGTAATATCTAACACATAAGTAATGTCTAATTTTTCTCTATCTTAATTTAATAAGAACTATGTTATTTATTTATGAATAAGGTGTAAAAGGAAAAGGTTCACTCCCTTCATCTCAAAGAATCATTTCCTCTACAGCATTTGCATTTTATTTCCCAAGTCTGTAGAGCTTTAATGGATACAAAGTGTTCAGGGAGCATATAAGCATCTCACATTTGGAAACAATTCCTGGAATGTGTCATTTCAGAAATCAAATGGCAAGGAAATTGTTATTTTACAGGAGGAAAGTTATTTTCTCAGTGATACAAATGCAGAACTTCTACATCATTAAAAAGAGACTCTTATATACATACACATTGGACACATAAAGAATTTTTTTTTCTTTCTCCAAACACAATAAGAAAATGACACTGGGTGGCAACAGAGATATTCTTCATTATGTTGAGACAAAATTCTCATTTAGTTACTTAAGCCTTTTGATAAATTCAACATTCTTAAATGGATTTCCAAGAAAATAAATTATGGATATCATATCAAAAAATTAAATCCCAAACAAGTAATGTGATTTATGATCTATTTGAAGTTGTTCATATTTTTGGAGTCATTGTTTAGACAGATAAAATTATATAAAAATGAAAAAAAAATGGTAAAGATTTTATCTGAAAGGTAATATTCATGCATAGTATTCTTAAACGTTAGTAAAAATTGCTTAGGTAACTGCTGTTTTCAAACACGATTTCATGTTACATTTCAACATAAAACGAATATATGATAATGAAAAAAATACTATTTTGTATCAAGAATAATTAACAGAGTAAAGTAATATATAAGGTAACAAGAAATCTCAAATCTGAGAAATAAATGTCAACAGAGGGTATCAGAATACATATTTTATCAAATAATGTTTTCTACATTTAATGGTCACATAATTTGTATATGCTAAACCTGTTTGCATTTTATTTTCATGTAAGACCTATCCCATAGATTCTTTTTTTTTTGCATTTAACATCATGTTTGTCATTCAATGGTAAATGATAGTAGCATATACCAAGTAAGTATAAGTTTCCACCTTTATAAACATATTTTCTATTAATTTCCACCTCATTATTTTCACAAATCAGCTAGAGGAAAATCTCACATAAGTAATTTTTCACAGTCCTTCCAAATCACATAATTAGTGATATGGAACATTGGGATTCAAAGCTGGGTGAACTAGTCTCTGCCCCAGGTCTGTCTTCTAAGGTGAAAGTTTCCTTTGGAAATTTGATATACAGGAGATAAATGAGCACTTTCTAAAGAATGTGAGAGAATGACATGTTAGGACAAAGGAGTTGAAAAAGTAAGTGGTCCCTGCCAGAAACCAGCTTCACCTAGTCCCCAGGTAACCCAGGAGCACCAAATGCATCCCTGATGTGAGCCCACCCCAAACCCACCCTGAGAAGGAGTCTGTTGTTTTTTACCTACATATCAGCCAGACACTATTATTATTTTATTTTACTGCTTTTACACATTGCTATTCTCTGGCTGGAATTTATTTTCACAAGCAAAAACAAACAAACAAACAACAACAAAAAAAATAACTGAAAACCTTTTAAGTTCTGAATCCATAAAAAACTTCAGGTACTTCTGTGATACCACACTGTACTCTCTCCTTGAACACAGGACCTTGCATATGATAGGAAAGTGCTCTACTACTGAATCACATCTCCAGCAAGAGAATTCTTTTCTTTTTTAAAATTTATTTATTTATTTTTTTTATTGGTTGTTCAAAACATTACAAAGCTCATGATATATCATCTTTCATACATTTGACTCAATTGGGTTATGAACTCCCATTTTTACCCCAAATACAAATTGCAGAATCACATCGGTTACACACTCACATTTCTTATAAAAGGAGTAAGTTGTGCCTTTCCCCTTCTTTCTGGCTTCCTGGTATGTGATGTGATCTTTCTCTTTTATTGAGTATGGTCCTGCCCAATCTTAAACTTCCAGCTTCCAAAACTATGAACTAAATACTTTTTTTTTTTCTTTAGGAAGTCACCTAGTGTCAGGCATTTTGTTATAATAATGCAAAACAAATAAATATATTATTCTTCTCACTCTATTATTAGTTTCACCATGGACAAGGAATTAAGAACTCTTTCATATTCTCTCTCTCTCTCTCTCTCTCTCTCTCTCTCTCTCTCTCTCTGTGTGTGTCTCTTCCAATTTGTCTTATATGTCATTTTGTTGCTTAAAAATGAAAAAAAAAGTCACTCAGCACTCAGTGGAGGATTTCTCTGATGCCAATTCAGATCGCTGTTCAGTAACAGTGATATAAAACATGTGTTTATTGATGGTCACTGTGCTCACCACTCATGTTTAAATCATTCTGTTTTCCATAGGTCTGCTTTTGTTCCCTATCTAGATGAGATTGTTATAAAACATAGCCAGGGAATCCTGTCTACATTGCTAACATCAAAACACTAGATCAGTTCTGGTCTCACTGGCTCCTCCTCTTAGCATTCAGTTTGGCAGCTCCTTTTTTTTTTTTTTTTTCCATCCTATCATCTTTTTCATTGCTTCTTTGAGATAAATATTTTCTGCCTCCAGTCTCTGAAAGGTCATAGGGAGACAAACGCTGATGATTTCCTAAAAGAGCAATTCACTTATTTCTGCCAGAAATTAACCTTTGCTTTGTACTAATGGAATGAGTTGACTGCTCTTCCATTGTATATCTAGGCTTTAGAATAGGACCCAAGTCCTGGCCTTAAAACAGTATAGCTACAAGGAATGAGGGGCAGAAATGAGTCACAGGCAAAATGATATGGGTCCTGTATTGATCCTGAGCATACTAAAATAAATAATCTTTATCCTTTATTACGTAGGAGACAAAACAGTAATATAATTTCAAAATGGCTATTGATAAATTCATATTGTCCCAGTATCTGATAATCCTTTGAGATATAGGTCTTGGCTCATTTTTTAAAAAATCTCATTTCTTTGTTGTTTTTAATTGCTGCATTGATAAAAATAAAATAAAGCTTTACCAATGATTACTAAATAATGAAGGCTAACCATCTTACGAATACTAAATTTTCTTCTATGTAAAGATTTTTTATGGATGAGATATGATCAAAATTTTTTGTGAATCTCAAGGTTGATGAAAATTGCTTTATTTTTGACTATTGGTATGTCAAAAAATAATTTTTTTAACTTTAAAAGAAGTTCATGGTAAGTAGGTCTCCATTAACTGAGAGAAAATCATGTTAATAGCTCAGATGGCAAAAACAATCATCTTTTATTTACCTTAATAATAATAAAAATAATAATAGAAAAGAAAAATAGAACAAAAGTAAAGTTATGTCATATGGGAGAAAACATAACCCGAAATGTCCCATTTTGGTAAGTGAAGCTATATTTTTATATGTAAATTAATATGAACTCTGAGTAAAGTATTAGCACCACATAACAGCACAAAATTATTGTAATTTTTGAACATTCATACTTTTTGGAAAAGAACAATTTAGACATTTGAAATGAAAACCACCATCATGAGCTATTCATAGTTTTTCCAGGAAGTTTCACATTGATTAGGGAAGCTCAAGATTTTAAGGAGTGTTACTCAGTTTTTATGAAAGATTGTGGCTGGATCAGCAATAAAATGTGTAATGTGAGTATTGTTCTATTTCCCCCCTTGTCTTGGTTGTACTGTAAGGCAATTAGATCACTTATGGTAATCTGGCAGCCTATGACATAAGAACCTCCTTATCTTAATTCATAAATCAGAGTAGAAATTAAAGGCCCAACAATACATGAAATGATAGAATTCTGAGAATGTTCTTAAGATTTATACTACCAATACTCCACCACCATCAATATGTACTTTTCTTAGCTTGTGACCAAATGCATATCCTTCAGTAACCCAGTAGAAACATCCAGCCCCTGGGCTTTTTTTTTTTTTTTTTTTGTAGTTTGCAACACAATACATTTAGGAGCTCTCACAAATATTTTCCTCTAGAATTAGCATCAAAAATTAATTCTTAGGTTGAATTATGTATGCAATATTAATGTACTCAGCTGTATATCAACAATCATTAAACATAATTCACACACACACACACAGTGTACACACATACACAAATACTCCTTTACTACCAATAAGGTAATGTTCTGATATATCATTCTAAGTTGAAAATATTCTAGGTCAAAAATGCACTTAATACATTCACCTAATGAACATGATAGCTCAACCTGTGATCTTAACACTTTAGATCAGAACATTTCCATTAGCCTATGACAGGGCAAAATCATCTATGGAAGACTGGTTTATAATAAAATGCATAGAGTATCTATAAGAATACTGTATTGAAACTGAGAAACAGATTAATTGTACAAGTGGTCACCATGAATGAGCATATGTGTATTAAAGAACAGTTTATACTGAATGTATATCATTTGACACATTTATGAAGCTGAAAAATCTTAATTAAGCCTCCATACCAGGACAACCTACATGTCTATATACATGTCTATATATACACTTGATTGGAGAAGTTATATTGTATTTAAGATGGTAAAACTGTCTTTGTACCATAGAAGTTATAATGTAGTTTCTTGTGTAAAAGTGTTTGTGGGGGGAAATGGCTACATTATTAAATTTTCATGTTTTATTTCTCTTTGGGAAGGCCATCATATAAGAAACATTGTAATAATTCACAGAATTCAGTTAGTGACAAGTAGTGTGTTGCTAAACAAAACATATTGTCAATAACAAGTTCTCAGAAAACTGGAAAATATCTATGTATAATATATATTTATTAAAATTGTATTAATTTATATGTAACATATATGTATGCATAGTATATATACTGTGCACACATATATACCTGTACTGCAATAATTTTGATGTGAGATCAACCTTTCCTTTTAAATCATTTTTGGAATGAGCATGTTCTATAAGTGGATTAACTAGAATAGATATGACTGTAGTACTTCACAGTGCCATCTTCTGATTATTAGTGGAAGTGCAGTTCCAGTAAAACAGCACTAAAATTTCCTGAGATATCTGGTTGCTATTTATTATTGTTATTTTGTATTCAAGACAGACTATGTTCAGATGAAGCGTCTGTTGCTTTTCACATCTGTAAAAAAAAAAAAGTGATACTCTTCCCACATGGGATGCCTGAGAGTCAGCTTGCAAACAGGAAGCTTATGCTACTGCATTCTGAGCTCCAACTCAGCTCATGCATCCATGAGTATCTATGACTCAAGTCCTCTTCCCTGCCAATTTTCATGTGGTTTCCAACAGGTCCTTCACTTCCTGAATTACGTCCCAAATCCCTAGACATCAAAAACTTTTATGGTAATCTTTATTGACTCAGATTTCTGACCTTCAGGCTAATGCCTATTAAATCATGGGTTCAAATTCCATCTCTATTCTTTATTATTATTGTGACCTTAGGTTTATTAACTTCTCTAATTCTTAACATCTTAATCTATAAGGTACATTCATGAGGTTCTGAAAAGCATTAAGTTTAATAAAACCTAGAGAAATTCATTGTAGAATCATTACACACACACACACACACACAAATAACCTATAGCTACTGTTAAAATTTTATTTTCAAAATTAAAGTTTAAGATACTGCATTCAGGTTGAACAAAGATCAACCTGATTCCTACACACTTGTTCCTAAGCCCCACAATTTACACTTGCAGGACATCTGGAGCCAGGCAATAGAACGATGCAATTCATGGCATATTTTAAAACACCTTACACACAGAAAGACAATTCTTTATGGGACTAAGATTACTTTTCTTTCCCAATAAAACGAAATAAGCAATTTACAACTTTAAGGAAAGGATCTTCTGTCATCTTTAGTTGAGGTATTAGAGGGCATCTGAGAAGATGCTGCATTTTCTTTTGTTCTTTCACTGCATGTAACATTTTCAGCTACCCATTCCTTTAAGAAGAATATTCACATTAAACCAGAAATCCACCCCCCTGCAAAAGAAACCAATACAAATTCATTTCAGTACTTGACTTTACACACTAGGAGGTGCTGTAGGATATTGATTCCAAGCAAGAGCCCAAGCGCTGTTTATGGTCTGAACTTAGACTGGCTCTACCATTTATTAGATGATAACTTTGGGCAAATAATCTCACTCCAGTGTGCCTTAGTTTCCATCTCACAAATAGTGGAAGTGTCAGTAAACGTCTCCCAAATTTAAAACATCTCCCAAATTTCCAAATTCCTTCCTTCCTTCCTTCCTTCCTTCCTTCCTTCCTTTCCTTCCCTTTTCTTTTTAATTCCAAGAGACATAACTGATTCTACAGAGAAGAATAGTAAGGAAATATGGGTAGCATAGATGCACTTTCTACTTAACACAGAAAATGAATCATTCCCAATTTTTTTCCACATCACGAAAAACTGATCACCACTAAGTCATAGGGAGTTGATCAAACCTTTATTTTCACCAGGCTAAATATTGCTTACACTTTGTCTGAATATTCAGACCTTCTGCCTCTATTAGAAGTCAACAAGCATTTCTATGGCATCATGGGTAAGGCCTGGTTTTGCTGCCTACTGTTTATGTAAACTGAAGTGACGAAAGCCAGGGAAGTGGCACAATCAAGTACCCATTCTTCTAGGTGCACCTCAGAGATTCCCCTTTACTCTCATATACTTTTTAAATGGAATATATCCAAGGGTGAATCCGTGCACACCGTCATATAACACTTAAATTATTTGAATATTTGCTATCATTCAATTTGTTTGACTATTTTCTCAGCCCTCTGCAGAAATGTCTATAAGGCAGAGAATAATTTTCATGTAACTTGGCTCACAAACACAACCTGGTGGAAGACTTATTAAATATATTTATACATTGTCAAAACAACACCGAATTCCTGTCCTTTGGACTTCAGAGGCAATATTTTCTGTTGAGTGCATGCCAAAGAGGTGTTCAAACTCCACAGTTCTCAAATATTAGAGCAGTGGTTTCCAAGCTGTTAGATGTACCCTCGTTCCACATTAAGATAAAAATTAACTGCCTTCTTTCTCAGAGAATCAAATCTAACCCACCTAGCATAGAAACTGGAAACTGACTTTATAAGAAGCAACTCCAGGAGATTCTCATTGAGGTACACTGAGGAGTATATTTTGAGAAACACTCACCTGTGGACATATATGTTTTCTATACAGGAATGATTAAATTAGCTGGCAAGCTTTTGTATTTATATTAAAAGCTTCAACTTGGCTGCTGTTCAAACTAATGAATTTCTTTGGCTGATTTATTTTAAGAATAATTTTAATGTAGCATATATCATCTCTTGGCAAGTTGTTATTTGCCAACACCGTTTGGAGTCAGCATCCTTATATGTAGTTTTTCTTTTCGTGTGCTTTAATGAATAGATTAAATTGTATAGGCAACACTATCATTTAATTCACAAAGCAATTCCCAAAATGATGGCCTGATATTTCTTCACTTTCTAGCTGAAGGAATATGGGCTAGTCATTTAATGTGTTCACAACTCAGCTCTTCCTATTTTATAAAACATGTATAAATATAATGTAAAGCTAAGACACAAGGTTTAAGTAACAGAAGGTAAACAGCTAGCACATATCCAGGGATACGTAAGTTACAGTTCTATAAAATGACCAACTGAAATAAAGATGCATATGGAATATGCAAAAATGATTCAATATATTTCAGCATCATTCTTAATGGTAGTTTTCAGGAAAAGAATGATTTACCCCATTTGGGGAGTGAAAGTCTTATTTGTTAAATGAGCTCATATTCGAAGGGAAAACCTACATGTTCTCAACAATATGGAGTTTCTTCAACCACTTCTACTTCTTGCTAACATGTCACTTTAATTTTTCATGCTTTTTTTTTGTTCTTTTTGTAATTCAGATATTCTTCCTATTTTGCTGTCCAGTTCTAAAGGCTTAGTTTCCTGTGAAGATCAGCAATGAATGACTACAAGCGTTAAAGGAAATTATAAAAGAACATAGAGCAGGCAGGCAGCTGATGGGAACTTTCCTCTTCACTCTTAACCATCTCTTGCTATGCATATGACAGTCAAAGAGCTCCAGTGTGCTACACTTCCCTTTTCTTCCTTCCATTCCAGCCCCTCTTTTGGACCCCTCTGTAGTGGTCATTACCAAACTTACTCCATTGTGGGACCACTTAATTTTAAGAGTCCAGGACCCTCAATCTGTCATATTTCTCAGTTTTTATGCTTTCCTAGTTTAAGACGGATCCCTTTGTTTTTGACATATTGTGCAACCTAGAGTAATAAACCTTTTTTGGAGGCATTAAAGTCATATTATGAGGAGAGAATTTTAATAAGTATTTTTATTTTTTTTATCATATTGTCAAAACAATTTGGAGTTTTCAGAACCCTTGCAAATACTCATGTTCACTTGTTATTTTTTATTAAGGATATTATAGATTTTTTTTTTGATTAATGTTCCTAACTGGGATTGGTTTGAATGTTAGTGAATTGCTTTCCACATTGGTTTCAAATTGCCTGCATGAACTTGAAGGAAAACACCATTTTTTTTTCAGTTTTTTTTTTCTTTCTTTTTTCTATAATAAGGAAGGATAAGAATAAGCCCCAAAATCTCGTCTGGAAAAATTCTGACTTGCTTATAGTGTGTGAGAGGAGTTGTCATTAGGATCACTTTTTCTAAAGTGCAAGTTCACTCTAAAACATGTCTAGTCCCTTTAATCACATAATATAAGAATGGCAATATATTGAATTGCAGTTCCCCAAGCTGGACATTATTCTCTATATACATTAGCTTAATTAATCCTCTTAACAAATTTATGACCGAGGCTGTTATCATCTTTGCACTGAGCAGGAAAATGTGGTAAAGAGATGTTAATTGACTATTCTAAATTCATGTAATTCTAAGTCTCTGATTTCATAATATTAGGATGTAACCACATGAGACAGGGCAAACATCTCTGGAGATATTCAACTTCCTCTTCTACCTTCTAAACCACTAAACACATACTTAAGAGTAAGTGTGTCTAGATGATAGGAGCAGGTTTTGAATCAGAGGTTGAAAGGTAAAAAATTTTGAAACTCTCATAATCTCTTGAGGCTAGGAATAAGTCAAGGAAAGTCATATCCTCCATAGCAGACATGAAACAAACCTGCATTAACCTTTACTAATGTCTTAGTTCAGCTGCAAGGACTAGTTTGGAAGGGCAGAAATTCATGCCACACTTTTAATCCCAGTGTTTCCTAAACAAGAGAGGAAAAAATGAAAAGGGAGACTGAAGATGAGAGGTCAATGCCTATAACCTTTACTTACTTATTTATAAACAAATATTAGAATTTAGGGCACTGCATTTTCTTTTTAAGGACTCTATAAATTGTGTTTTGCCATATCATGAAACACATTCACTGCTCCCCACTCAAGAAGAATACTAATAGAAATAAACTCCAGTTTTATAATTTGGTATATAATAGTCTAGAATGTTGAAAATAACTAAAGAAATATATTTTTCTTGATTTTTAAACAAATAATTAAATTGCATGTGGATTGCTTGTGGTATCCTATAGAAAACCAACACACTAAATTGTAACCTATGTATAATGATAGGTAAAGTGACTTAGTATTTACTGAGTGGCTTCAAGGTACAGCAATGTGCCACATGTGAAAATACATATGTTTTTCAATCCTACTCATCCTAAATGATACATATTATTGGTTTCCATTTGCTAGAAGAAAAAATTAAGTATTATCAAGTTTAAGTAACCTATCTAAAGGAAAAAAAATGTGGTATGAGCTGGGTGGAGGACATTTTCAGAGACATGACCCTAAAGTTGTTATAGTTATGGAAGAAAATATAGAAGAAATAAGAACCAAACAAATGTACCATCATCTTACATTAATGCTAACTATGAACATATTTAGGAAGTCATCTTTTCAAGAAAGTAAGTAACTCGCCATTTAACAACATGTAGAGTTATAGGATATATCTAACATGTGAGAAAAATATGAGCAAGTACCTTGGAACTACACTTACAGGAAAGAGTTTCATTGACTCTATCTCAAAGGCACTAAAAATATCACCCCACCCTAGACCTGAAAGGTCAATACAAACCATTTTACTGTGAGAGGTAAATTGTGTGCAATGGTGAGAACTCATTAATGACTCTGCATTGGGTTTTGAAATTTATATATATTTAGTTCAGCTCACTCTTCAAAAATCACCTGAACACAGGGTGACAAATGGTGTTTGCTTTTTCATTCTCTCATGCCCTTTGTCAATAGTGTATTGTTCTATTATGATTTCATGCAGTCAGGGAATTTGTTTTAAGACTGCTTTTTATTTCACAATAACTAGAATAGTTGTAGATACACTGGAGATATTAAAATTCACACGTTGTTTAATAAGAGAAGATATATATTCTAAAGAGCAGTCACATAATAGAACATAAAAGAATCTGTGGAAAGTTCTGGGTTTTAGTTTTGCCTTCCCTCTGTGGCCTTGGGTAAGTCCCAACCACTCTCAGCCTCAGTTTTCTCATTTCCAAAATGGAAGTCTTTGGACTAGAACACAACCTTGTATTCACAGCATGTTTCATAATAAATAGACTCTTTAAAGTACACTTGAGGAGATTAAAGCACTCAAAAGCAACACCAAAGAAGTCAGACATAATTGCAAAGCAATCACCACCTATGGTATAATAGCATCTCCTGTGTTCTTGATGGCATTTCAAAAGCATACTGATCACTCTGTTGACCTTCAGCTTGTGTCTGAGAGGAATGGTCTATTTTCAATATGTCTTTGCCTTCCATCATCCTGGAGACAAGTTCTTGGAAGTTTTAATAAACATGTGCATTTCTTTGGATGCAGAATGAACATGATCTGAACCTTTTATTTCCCTTTAGCCACAAATTATATCTTGTTTTAGGGTCTATTCAGCTGACATTTGTCATTGTCAATACACATCCACAAGTATATATGTATTTCATATATATATGAAATAATATATATATGAAATAATATGTATTTTTCATGGAATGATCAGCATTGCATGACTTAACTTTGAAGAGGTTATTATATAAGCAAACTAATTGAATTAGAATATCACAAAAGCCATTTGCCAAATTGTCTTAGTATATGGTCCCTTTCAGATGATGATTGTTTAGACATGTAACATTTGATCTTTTCCTCTATCAGTGATTCTTAAATTGTTTTCCATAGAAGAAAAAAATGTCCTGAAGTCAGATATTCTTCCTATAACTTTTTTAAGTTTTGTAAATATTAGAGAATGCTAATAGATGGTGAAACCTATGAACAAGTAGAAAACGTAGTGAAAAAAAATTTGTCCATTCTGCCAATGTGATAAGGAAACACCATTTTTCAATTGTTCATCCACACCTCTGCTCATGGCTTGGATTTCATATTATAATTCATAGAGTGTCAATGCAATTGTATTTTAAAATAGGGACACGAGTAGCTAAACATACACTTTTGCGCTAAATCATATTCTAATTAATTAATTAAATATCTTTAATTTTCACAATGTTCATCAAAGGGCGCAACTATTCAGGCACAATATCACTAAAACACTACTGAGAAGGACTAGCAGAGCTACCAAATGACCCTATTACATCTTCTACAGCTTTTCTTCTCTTTATTTTAGATCATGGCAGTGATTCTTTTCAATTTTGTGTCACTCAGTTGATTTACAGTCAAGTTTTCCTTTGTTTTTTCTTTGACCAGATTCATCAGAGATTGGAAAAAAACCCTGAAAATAATAGTAATAGTATGGTGAAAGCTGAACAGACTAACTCTGTTGAATACTTACTGTGTTCCACCTGTGTTCCATGGAACATGCCTAAATTCTTTTAAAAATTTATTTTTTTTTAATTTTTTTTCTGTGGTGCTGGGGAACAAATGTAGGACCTCACACATGTGAAGTTAGTGCTCTGAATGCTGCTTCACCCCCAGCCCTCATTCAGTCTTTAAAGCAACATAATAGGTAAGTTCCATGAGGTATACTGTTTTCTACATGGGTACCATGATTATAGATGATAAGCAATTTCCATAATATCATACAACTAGCAATTGTTGCATGATACTAACATTGATTACAAAATATTATTCACCTCATCATCCTTAGAAAGTAGAAGTTACTATTGATTCTCCTTAAATTGGCATTATTTACTCTCTTCTCCATATACACTTACAACGTTGCATAAAATTTTGATATTGTCTTTCATCCAATTTTTTTCCTATAGATACCTTTTTGTGTATATAACTAGTTCTAGGGATATGTATTTGTCCTTAATCTATTGTTTCATTGTCCTTACGCCTCATGCAATAACTAACTGATGGTGAGCACACTCATTATATGATAATGAAAACCTAACAGACAACTCTGAAGGGATAAAGATAAGTTCAGGTAGTTTTATTTTTAATTCCTCAGAGAAGAAAACATAATCTTGAACAGTGTCTGTTTAATCAGGTTTCTTAAATGATTTAGTCCCATTTGTTCAAGTAATCATAACAAATCCTCTAGAAGTCACTCAGAAACACACACAAACACACACACACACAAAGTGTCTCAAAATGCATGTGAAAAAATTTCATTTCACAAACTCCTCAGTGGTTCCACTGACGTTTACTTCCTGGTTGGAAGGTCAAGTTCTCTTCAACCACTTACTCAGTTTGGGACAATTGCACAGCCAACACGTAAATCTTTTGGGTGTCCCTACCATTTACTCATAGAAAGAATTTAATCCCCAAAGATAATCTCCAAATAAATTGTTTCAACAATAGACAATTCAGGGATAGAATTGAAACCTCATATGTTGTAATATCTTTTCTTTCCAAATCTCTTATGAAAATTATTTCTCTAACTTATTTACATAGGATATTCCAATACTTTTCACAAAGAATTTCTTCAGGGTAGTCTAGGTGGTTTCACATAAAGGGTCATGTGTAGCTCACACTGTGTAAAATTACGGGAAAAACAAATTACCTCACACTATTCCAGGGGATTCAGAGTGAGACTGCCTCCCACATTAAATATAAAATATTTGTGAGTGAATTCACATGCAGCGTAGCATACCTGTGAGCCCAGCTAATTGGGAGGCTAAGCTGCAGTATCATGAGTTCAAGGCTGGGCCTGGGAGCCATAGAAAGATGCTGTCTCAAAAAATAATTGTGTGTAAGTGTGTGTACTGATTGTGTGTTTACTGTTATCTTTATCTTTGTCCTTTTCTAAACTTTATCCTGAGGTTAGAGTAAGTCACAGAACAAACAGGGGCCTGGGGTATTCTCAATATACAGTATCATCTAAACATAGACTCCAAGCAAACATGTGGTGTGAGTGCTGTTCAGAGGGCCCAGGAGAGATCTCTAAGGTGACTCCTATTGGGAAGACTATAACCGACCATCTGCTCAGAGTTCTTCCTTAATGGAAAATCACCAGAAGTATGTGGACCTTCACTCCTCCCTGCTACATCTCTCCCCATTAAGTCATTTAAAACTTAACAATCCAGAGGCATAAAGAATATAGCCACAGCCTAAAGGAACAGAGATTCAGGAGACTAAAGAACAAACCTTCTCCAGTGCCCCATGAGTCCCTTTTCACCAAGAACTTCTAAAGAATTTTTCACCCTACCATTCTTTTTAATACCTACACTTCTTTCTGAAGTGAATTACTGGCTGCCTTGGAATAGCAATTTAATACCTCTACAGAATGAGGCTATTTAAATAGTACAGTCATTCTACTCTGAAGCTATTAAACCAACACATATATTTGCTTTCTTTGACCACATTTATTTGTGCACAGGTTAAATGGGTCTCTGTATTAGCTACATTATTCATATTATTAACTTGACGTTTTGAATTTATGTGTACTTTACAAACAAGAAAGACAATACGCCAGTAAATTAAACAGCTCTTTTTAACTCTATGGAATTTACCAGAAAAACAGAGAAAAATTATTGGCTACTGTTGAAGGTGACATTTATCTTTCTCATAGCAAAAAGTAACTATAATTGGAGGATAATTACTTTTTTTTTCCAATGAAATTTGGGGGATTTTAGTGCTTCAGAGTCTAGAGTTGCTACAGCACATGAGAGGAAGAGGAGGAGCAAACAGAAACAACTCTGTTCAAAATTTTCTATTTAAAATTCAGAATTGTGTTAGAGTTTCTATTCCTATGGCACAAATACTATCGAATAGTGACTTTTCTTAACTGCAGTATTTCTTTCAGTAACTTTTTGCTTTAGTTTACAATAGAAACCAACTTTAGACTTATTGGGGAAAAATACTAAAGTATTGAGGAGCTATATTCAGAGCAAGAGATAAAACAAATTCTTTTTTTTTTATGCAAAAGGGTCTCAGCTGCATATTCCCCACACTTTACAAGGAAGTTGACATTAAAAGACAAGTGACATTACCCAAAGGTTATAGGAAAAAAAAAACAGTAATTATCACTCTCTGCTAAGGCATTCTACACAACCTAAGAACGTGAAATGCCATTTGCTTCACATATAGGACCACTCACTAAGAAACAAAGTTAACAGTAGTCTTTGGCTTGAAAATTCACTGTCACAGGTGGCCATGACTGAGCTGCACAGTTTTTCACAGCAGGACAGTAAGTTCAACCTTACTAATGCAACTGTTCCCACAAAGCTGTTCAGTTTGGGTTCTAACCTGCACATTATCCATATGCCTTTAAGAACTGTCAAATATTGCAATGAGAATGGCCTTCTGTTAGACTTCTTTAAAACATATTCTCTTTTTGCAAAGTGACATACTGATAGTACCACATTAATTTGGAAATGTGTTCACCATCACAAGGTAAACTGGATATCCAGTAAAATAAATTCCTACAGTGTATTCACATTAACAATATGTGGTATTGACTATGAAATTTTTGTCTTTTCAAGTTTAGTATTCTCTTTTTGAAAAATTTAAAGACCTGTCACAATTTTATACATACCAACATTGCAGAAGTTTTATATCTAAAGAGATCAAGGAATGACTTTCATTTTTTTTGTTATAAATGTGTTGACTTTTATTAAAGAAATTTGTTTTTATAGAAATTAATACTTTAATATCAGAGAAAGAATATGGCTATTTGTGGTTATATTATTAACCCCTAAAACTTTGGAGATGAGAATTTACAGCTTTCTAAGTCATTTAAATTATAACATCTTTAAAATACAAATATACTTTTGGAAGTTTGAAAATTCTTATTCCCTTTAAAATCACTGTACACTGGGTTTCCATCACTTAAATGTTTACTGTTTTAAGCATATGTTGACTGGCGTCTACTTAAGTGCATAAACTTTGGAAATTTCCTTTCTCTAGAAGACTACACAAGTAATTATTAAACTAGAACATAAGAGTAAACGGCAAGATTTCAAAGAATCACTGTGATATATAATAATCTGTTTAGAGCTAAACACAAATATTGAAATTGTCTCTGCATTTGGAGCAAGTTATGATAATACTCAGAGGCAAAGTGGTATTCTTTAAAACCATGTGCATCTTACGAACCAAAGCGACAAGCAAACCTTAAGGAAAATAAAATTTAAATTGTGTTTTAGTCTGAGAAATTCACCTGGGCTTTGTGTGCAAGGAAAGACTAAATCCATCCACTTCATGGGGCTGAATGAAACAGCTCCAACACACATACATACACACACACAAACAAAATAACAAACAAAGTTTTGAGAAGGACAAGGTGTATGAATTAGGAATGGTATTAAAATTTTTTATCATTTTCATTTTAAAGTGGTAATGAGTTTTCTTTATCTTTTTCCACTTCAGAATTATAAGCAATTCTATGTTCTTTTCTTATTTTCTATCAAATGCACCATCAGACAATGTTTTTATTCATGTAGATTTGAAAGAAGCCTCATCCTCTGTGTGTTATTTTATTTTATAGTAGCCAAGGCAGAGTGGTTTCTGCCAATATGATGCTGAGGGCATGCAGAATAAAGACTCAGTCCTGGGCAATGAAACAGTCCACCCTTGTGTTATGCTTGTGGAAGAAGAAAGCAAACCCCTCACCAACTTTGGACTTGATCAACACTAGCAAGTCACAAAACTCTTCTCAATCACTGCATTTTAAATCTCCACTAAAAATAGCTCCTCTGTACTAAGCCTTAAAGTCTCATCTATGCCCAGTGATGGAGTACAGTGCTTAATTGTTTCTGACTTGGGTCTCTGCATCAGCACTCTGAGAATGTTTTCTAACTTTTAATTGCCTTCTGTGCTCTTTAATTAGACCTATGCACAAGACAGCCCAAACAAAACACCTATCACTAAGCCTGCCCAAGAAGTCAAACAGACCATTTCACTAGTCCAAGAACTTTTGCACGAGTCTTCAAATCTTCTAGCACCTTCTGTTTGCCCTGGTTTCCTATATCTTAAAATCAGGCACACTGAAGCAGGATGGTGAGTTCTTTAACTATTACAACAGCTCCAGCAGTGAAGACACTGCCTTGTGACAATCCCATTCTTGTTTCTCTATTTCCTTTCTTAATTTTGTTCTATTACCGCATGTTTTCTGTTCACTGCTACTAGAGCTATAGAGGAAAAAAATGCCTTCTTTCCCTCTGAAGAGAAGCTTTTGGTCTCTGCTGGAAGCAATCCTGAGACTTTCTCCAAGGGACTGGGTTAATTAGAAAGGGTATCTGTTCTCCCTGAAGGATGTCTGAGCCCAAATCTTAACAGCAATTCTCTAAGGCGGAGATGCAAACTGTTAAAGTGCCTTTGACCCTCTCTGGTGACACGCAGTAGGACCTACAACGCACCGGCAGCGCCCCTTGGCACAGGTCACTCTGGCTCCTGGACTCACCTGGTGCTGAGTACCAGCGCTGGCAGGAGAGGCAGCAAGTAGTGCGCGGGGCTGAATTTCATGTTGTCGCCTGCCGGGGTCCTCCTTCCCTTGCTGCCTTGCCTCCTCCGTGTCCTGTCGCTCCTCAGTGCCCGGCTCCGTCCCCAGGAAGCGATGAGCACTCTCCAGTGGTTGACTGATGGAGACGGACAAACGGACGGACGCCAGCTAAGGCAGGAGCTAGGAGCTGGGAGTATCTTCGAGAGTGATGTCACCGGTGAGGCTAGCCTTGCCTGGGATTGTTCAGCTCCGCGGCTCCGGAGCCCAGAGGGCGCGTTGTCACTCCAGCTGGAGGCGGCGCGGGAAGAGGGAGGGGTGTCCAGCGATCGCCCCGCGCGAGGCTGCGGTCACCCGGCTGCACTCTGGTCACTCGGGTGAGCACCAGTCGGGAGCTGATCATTTATTCCCTTTTCTCCTGAGGACTAGGGGGTGGGGGCGGGTGCAAAGAAAAATCTAATCTGCCAATAATTGAACTGACGTGCTTGGTAAGGGGTGAGAGTGGATTCAATAAGATCAGACTCTTGGAGTCCTAGGCAAGGTGTCTCTCGCCTGATTAAACCTACTTGGAAGAACGGAGCTCTGAAGAGTGTTTAAAATATTGTTCTAATTAGAAATGCATAATGACTTCCCTGATACGGATGGAAAGAGAGCAGGTAGTAAGCAGCCTCCAGAAATGCACCCTGAGCCTATAATGCCATCTCAAGCTTCTTAAGCAGAATGTGTCAACTACAAAGAGGTTTTGGGACCCTTGAAAAGTCTGCTGCTCCTGGGTTTTGAAGATTTCTGATATTCCTCTGATTCCAATTTATCTGTTCTTACCAGCTACCAGCAATGGGTATGGAGCTGGTGGTCCATGTTCAAGCACCTGAAGGAGTCCATTTCCTCAGGTGAGACCTGTCAGGGAGACAACTGAAAAATTCATCAAAATTGCTAACAGTACTGAACTCCAATTGATGGTATTGGAGAGAGAGGATTTTATGTGTCATTTGTTTTCTCTATTTTCCAACTGTTTTATAAGAAGCAGCCAATATTTAATAAGCTTTATTTAAAATTAAACTAGAAAACAACAACACAAACCAAATACTAGATTCCTTTTGCAAAATCAATTCTAGAAAATGGAACTCATCATCTAGAGATACACTGTGTTCTAAGATTTTTACTAACTGGTGTGTGCTGTACTGTGTATGTGAGTATGTGTGTATTACAATAGCATATCGTGGTGAAATAAATGTATAAAGCACTTCTCTTTACTTTAAAAAGAGGCATCTTAACAAAATAGAAATTCACATTATCATTGTCTTACATGTAAGGAAAGTGAGGAACTTAGATATCTGAGTTCAATTTTATTTTTTAATAAATATCTAGTTCTCCAAAGTACTAAGGAAAACTGACTATTGCCCCGAACGTCACACCTAGATCATCTAATCCAGGGATTTACCCTATATTGGTATTTAGCAAAGACTATGTATGTATGTATATATGTATATGTGTGTGTGTGTGTGTGTATATATATATATATATATATATATATATATATATATATATTTCAATTTTATATATACACATATATAATAAATTTATATATATATGTATGTATAAAATTATATATATACACATATTTAAAATTTTATATATATATATATATATATATATATATATAATTTGGTTCAGGGATAAGACATTTACAGTAAAGTTTAGATGAAGCATCCACTTTAAGTCCATTTTCATATTATTTTAGTAACAATGTATGTGTTGTTAATGATTTATTATAGATGAGGAAAATGCAAAGAGTTAATCATATAATTTACTACTATGCTTCATTTCTGGTTTCAATGAGGTTAAGATATTTATACAGATAGATTTTCTTTAAAAATCTCAGGATACCAGAATAGACAAGTAATAACTGTTGCAAAGAATATAAATTCCTTGAGTGATAGTAAGATCCTCAAAAGATACAACTAGGCATATACAAATCAACTCACTGTGAATTGCTTACCATTTTCAGAGAAAAATGGCACCATATTTGGCTAACATAGAACTCTGACTCCAAGAAATGATAGGTACTCTGGTTTACTGCCATCAGAGTTTTCTAAAGGTTGATTTATTGCTCACTTTTAAAGATAATGACTGAAGCTACATACTCAAATGAAACATGCAGCTGAGTGAAAATTTTAAAAAATGTTTATAATAGCAAATAACACTAATTTCTAGAACCCATTTCTGTTTACACAATCACTTTGGATTATTATTTTTATGTCCTAGGTATAGGAACCAAAAGTAATCTTCAATTCTATCATTTTCCTCTCTTGCAGTAAAATTGACAGAGTGGTCAAGTAACTTGCTCAAGGTCACTTAGTAATTATATAGTGCAGCTGGCATCTAAATTTTTACAGAAGAATTCCAAACATATATTATTGAAGAAAAAAATATATATAACTTTGCAAGAAAAGACTTTCTTCAGACTAAATTTATTTATTTTTACTAGACATACAATGTAAAACAACAGTTAAGTAACCTAAGATTGTCAACTAAGAAAGGAAAGTAACAGAGTGAACTTTCTTTGGACTGTGTCTCAAAATCCTGTTGTGCCTCCTGTATTGGATGCCTATAAAGAAACAAAAGGTTTGTTGACTTTTCTGAACTTTCTGCAAGCAAGGAAAAAAAATAATCTAACTTTAAAGGGCATGAGAGAATTAGAGAAGCACATCTTTGAAGGAAAGCCTACATGAGATTTTGGAACTCCTGAAGATTTAGAGGATTGAAGTATTATTCTAAACTCAAATACAGAGGTATGTCTTAGCAGAAGATTTACCTTCATGGGCAATTATGGGATCATGAGTCACCATCACCCATGACATTCTGTCCACATGATTGTAAGAAAACTCAAATCCAAAATTGATTTCATGATTTCAGAGAGTTGGTATGTGAATTTTAAAGATGCAGTAGTGCAGACAGCAGATTCACCCAGCTGTAATCTCTTGTCCTATGTTGAGTTCCAATACTAGAATCAGCAAATGTTGTTTCAAGTAACTATACAAAGTCTGACAAAGAAGGTCAAGGGAGACCACACAGCTACACTGAATCTCTATAAAGTGATGGGATGGGGAAACACAAAAGGTAATTCTTTGAACAGCTTTACTGAAACCCTAATTCAGGTACTAGAAATTTCAACATTTTACAGTGTATAATTCAGCATTTAAAAACAACATATTCAAAGTTTACAAAACCACCACCATCTTTACATGTGATTAGTGGCCACTTATACATATTTTTGTAGATATTTTTATTCAGATTCTTTGCCTACTAAAATTGTTTCATTCAAATGTTATTTTTTACTTGTAGGAGTTCTTTATATATCTTGGATACAATTTTCTTTTAAATATATGATTTGCAAATGTTCCCAAGCAACAGTTTATATTTTCAGTTTTCTGATGGTATGCTTTGCAACACAAAAGTTTTTAATTTGGGTGGAGTCTAATTTACTTAATTTTTTCATCACTTATGTAACTCTGGGATATTTTTATCATCCCCACCAGAAACCCTATATCCATTGGGATCTACTTGTCAGTCCTCTCCTTACACATTCTCCCAAAATCAATTGAATATCCTTATAAAAGTGACTGTGTAAATATTTTTTCTCAGTTTTCTTGGATATATGTTTAGGTTCATATAATTCTATGCTTAATATTTTGAGAAAATGCAAAAGTGTTTTCCAAAATAGTTGCACCATTGGGCTTTCCTATAATTAATACACAAAGGGTTCAATTTCTCTACATCGTTGGCATTGATTATTATTTTCGGTTTTTAAAATTTGTCATTATAAATATCCTAGCTGGTGTGAAGTGGTTGCATGGTGGTTTTAATCTGTACTACCTTATCATATTGAGCCTCTTTACATGTGATTAGTGGCCACTTATATATATTTTTGTAGATATTTTTATTCAGGTTCTTTTCTTATTAAAATTGTTTCATTCAAGCTTTATTTTTTTTACTTGTAAGAGTTCTTTACATATTTTGAATACAATTTCCTTTTAAATATATAATTTGCAAATGTTCCCAAGCAACAGTTTATATTTTCAGTTTTCTGATGGTGATGCTTTTGCAACACGAAAGTTTTAATTTTGGTGGAGTCTAATTTACCTATTTTTTCATCATTTATGCTCTTGGTATTCTAAGAAGTCTTTACTTCATCCAACACAAAGTAAATTTATGCAATTTTTTTCTAAAAGTTTTATGAATTTTAGTTTCTAAATAAAAATCTATGATCCATTTAGAGCCAAGTTTAAAATGTTTATGAGGTAGGCGGTCTAACTCTATTTTATTGCATGTGGATTCAAGTTGCCCTAGCATCATTTGTTGAAAATTGGATTATTTCTCAATTAAATTGCCCTGCTATTTCTTCTTACAGTAGTGTCTTTTTTTCTCTTTTCAAGTTTTCATTTTCTATCCTTATATTCTAAATTCTGATATTACTTGAGTTTCATCCTTGATCATTCTCTTTCAAAATTCTTTACTTTTATTCCTAAATTCAGCTTACCATTTCTACAGTTTTGCTAACCACAATGTGGTTATGAATCTCAAAATTTATGCTCAGCTTATACATCATCACTGAGCCTTTAGCGATAGTTTCTGTGCACACTTCAAAATCAAATTTAGTCACAACCAGACTTCTTCATCCTCCCTCTGTTCTATTCTCTCTCTATATATATTTTTCCTTAAGTCAGTCTCTCAAGTTATAAGTACAGGATTTTTCCCCTTCTCTTTACCTGTCAGTTCTCCTACATGGAAGCAATCACCTTTTCTTACATTCTTTATTCCCTAAGTATTTATAGCATTATAGCATCACCCATTCCTGCAACTCCTAAACCTGTTTTTTTTTTTTTTTTTGTAGCAAGGATTGATCCCAAGGACACTTAACCATTGAACCCAGCCTTTTTTATATTTTTATTTTAAGTCAGTCTTGCTAATTTGCTGAAATTGGCTTTGAACTTTTGATCCTCCTGCCCCAGCCTTCCAAGTTGCTGGGATTATGGATGTGTGCCACAGTACCTGATACCTGGGCTTTATATAGGGTTCTTCATCTATTGATTCCAAAGTAAGCTGCTTAATTTCAGGTGGATTTTTCTCAAGTTCATTCTCTTCCTACAATCTCTAAACTGCAAGTATCTCTAAGATTTCATAGCTCTCAGAAAATTGTTTCAAATATGATGTTTAATAGATGCTTTTTCTCCATTCTTTCTTTACACTCCATGCTGTACTTTAAACATGGTAGGGGGAGTTTCCTTTTGATGTGTCAATTTATCAAGACAGTCCTTCTTCAAATGTTATCGCACCAATCTCAACTGAGTAACTGCTTTCTCATATCATCAAGGCCACCACCTCTTCCTGGAATACTCCCCTTGTCTATCTGCCATCACAAACTTGAGATCCTCCTTTTTAATCTTATGACGTGGTAGATTACCTTGATATTGCACTTGTTATATTACAGTTACATTCTTCTGTTCCTCTTCACACTACAAATATGTAAAAAATAGAAAAAAAGAACATTTTTCATTTTTCTAAATACTAAGGAAAGTGATGATAATGTATAAAGCTATACCATTATTATTTAAGTGTTCTCTAAGCAAAATTCTATTTTTCTACTGATTTTTGTAAACCTGCATGCTAAAGAAAGAAAAGATAAAGATGATTTACATGATTTATTGAAAAACAATTTTTTCTGTTTTATCCTAGTTGCTTTATCTCTGCTAATCAGAAACATTTACAAGAACTTTTTTTTTTCTATTAAGGCCAATATCCATTTTTGAGTAAGGCCAGCTTTCTCCTGAAAGAGTGAAGAGAAATATAAGGCCAATATATATGACTGTTCATTGTATAAAGCAAAAGCACAGCCAAAAATAAAAATTAAAAAAAAAAACAATAAAAGTAGGGGGGAAAAAAAGTACAGCACCAGATGCCTTCAAGTTCTTTTGAGTTAAACTCTTTCACTGAATGGCTTTGACCTATTTGATTTCTTACCTCTTATATGTCACCCTCCCAATTCACAGGAATGATGAGAAGTCTGTAACAGCCTTGGAATAAGATCCCTAAGGAAAAAGAGTGAGAGAACCTTGTTCACCCTGCACATATTCCTGGAAACAATCCTGTTTCGTCCTCCTTGTCAGCAGCACCATGTGTGCATTATCCTGGTACTGGGTCACTTGATGAAAGAAATGCGCAAACATAGATAATGTCTTTATAGATCTACCTAATTCCTGACAGTTCTCATAAAATGCTCTCTTCTCTTTATTCCAATGCAGTGGATACGTTATAAATCTGCTTTTGGCTAACAACCACATTGGGAATCCACCAAGGTACTAAATCCTCAACGAATATTTTGGCAAATCAAATACAAGCTTTGAAATGAACACAGAAACGCCTTAATTTCTAAATGCATTTTTAATCCTTTCTGATTTTTTTCAGTATATTCACATATTTTAATATACTTACAAAGGTAAGTATATTGGTCTGTTGAACTGATACATTTGCTAAGTCAATTAAATTCCACTTATTGTTTTTTGGGTTTTTTTCGTTGTATGGTACTAGAGATCAGGGTATGAACCCAGAGGTACTTTACCACTGAGCTGCACTCCCAGGCCTTTTCAATTTTTTATTTTGTGACAGGGTCTCACTAAGTTGCTAAGGATGGCCTCAAACTAGTGATCCTTTTGCCTCAGCCTCAGAAGTCACTGCAAGTACAATGATGATATTTCTGCTTCTGGGCATAAAAACACAATTGATACCATATTTTCGCTCCTGTACAAAAAAAAATAAAAATTGAAAAACTATGATGTGACTGTTTTAAACATCAGAGAATAGAAATGATATCATAGAAAGAAAATTCATGCAAATACACGATTTATAAAGAGAATCATCATAGTTACCATGGTATAGGAAGGTAGAGTACAAGAGAACAATTTCTTTTGAGCTGGGGAGATAGAGGTCAGAATTTTGATCTGATAAATTGCGTAGGACTTGTGGGAAATGATACAGGAGAAGAAAGAACTTTGCAAAAAATCCCCCAAAGCCTGACTAGAGTTCACTATGGGCCCTTGGCCAAAAGCAGTGCTATATAAGCAAAGAGTGGGACTCTGATAGACCAAGTTCTGCTACCCTGCAGTTACCCTGAGGCTGAAAGAAGAATATAAGTGACAGAGTTCTCATGGTATTATGAAATATTGCAGCCACAGAGAAGAAGCCCAAGGAAGCTTTGTGAATACTTCAAAAGCTTTTGTTTGGAACTCCAGAAAGGCCAACTTTTTAGAGTAAAAATCTTGTCATAGTATAAAAGATGTGCCTTACAACTAAGGAAACAACTGGTACAAACCTCATTAAAAAACGTATTTTTTTTAAGTCTGACAAAAACAGTAAGATCCTGGTTCACATAGGAAAATGGAATATCCATTAAAGAAAGGTGACATAATACAGTATCTCTACAGTGTATCCAGTCAATGTGAAGAATATAATTCAACTATCAGACACATGAAGAAGCATGAAATGTACTAATAATAAAAAAGTCAATCAACGTTAACAAAATCCAAAGCAACGTAGATTTTTTTTTTACATGAGCAGACAAGGATTATAGAAAAAATAGACTATAAAAAGAATCAAATTTCAAAACTAGAAAACATGATAACTAATTTAAAATGCAGAATTAATATTGAAGAATGACCATTAGTGAGTTTTAGGACTCATTAATAAAAATAGACTTATCTAAGAAAAAGGGCAAAATAAGTGAATATATGGACAGGTATGTATGGAGCTAGAGTATCATATCAAGTTGTCTACTGAACACTTATTTGAAGTTACAGAGGGCTAAGATACATATTAGCACACACATGTAATATTAAAAAAAATTGATCAAAATACTCAATGTACAAAAAAAGTTGCTCTATGTTTATAAGAAATTCCACCAATCTTAAGCATGCTAAACAAAAAGATAGCCACACATAGATATATCACAGTAAAACTGCTGAAAAGATAATATGAAAATCATAAATGGAGACATTCAATAGAATACCCCCACTATTCATAATTGGATTCTCTACAAAAATATCAGAATGCAGAAGACGATAGAACAACATTTTCACAATGGCATAAAACTTTTAGTCCAGAATTATATAGTAAGCAAAAATACATTTTAAAAGTGAGTATAAAATAAAGACATAAATAAAATCTGAAAGAATTTATTAGGAACAAATCTGCTTCAGCATATATGATAGCTAATAATTTTTAGGTTGAAGGAAAATCACAAAATTTGAAAACAAGAACTTATAGAATAGAATGAGGGGTTCCAAAAAAACACATTTGTATTTGAAATTATATATATATATATATATATATATATATATATATATAATATGTATATTATTCATGTTTGTATGTGTATTTGTATGTTTGTATGTATGTATATTATGTGTATATATGTATATTTGAAATAATATATGTATATTCCAGGTATGTTAAATAAATATATATACATATATTATTTTAAATATAGACTTATATTATTTTAAATACAATAAATCAAAACATTATGCATTATATTATAGGATTTGAATATGTATAATTAGTACATGCAAACGTTAGGATAGGTATCATAAATGAATTATACTGTTGAAAACTCATTTACATAAATTTGGAAAACTTTAAGCTTAGAGAAATTAAGAGGTAGATGAATACATAATATGGTCACCAGAGAAAATAAAATGATAAACAAAAAGATAAATGCAAGTGCAATTTGCATTTGAGAAATATTTCAAAGAAGGGAAAACAAGAACAACGAGAACAATTCAAAAGAAGAGAATATACTAGAAACTGAGGAACAACAAATAAGATAGAAAAAAATAAAAATCAAATAATGAAATACTGGACATAAATCATGTAACAAATGGACATTAACAACATTTAATTAAAAATGAGAGGTTGTTAGATTATATAAGTATACAATGAAGGCTGTCTATAAGACTTTTTAAAATATAAAGACATAAAAACTGCATAGAAAACCATAAGTGGCTAAATTAATAATAAAAAGAAAATTTATTAACATAGCATAGTACTAGACATAAAGAAATATATTTCATAATAAGAAAAGAGCAAATTATCAGAAATAAAGAACAATATGTTTAATATAATTTTTATAGTTAAAAGAAATTAAAAGTCTGGTAAGAGACATTGCAGGGAAAATGTCATTATAGATGGCGGTTTCAGCATATAATTTTCATACCTGAATAAAAAGTAACAAACATAAGTTAGGATCTAGAATATTTGAAAAATATCATTAACTAATTTTATTTAAATTAGCATCTATAGAATACCTCACCTCAATATCAGAAAACACATTTTGAAGCATATATGGGGCATGAATCATAGCAGATAAAATACTGGGATATAATATAATATCATAATATTGTATTATTTCATAATATTATTTCACAATATTGCAACATTCAGAAGATGTAAACTGACTGTAACAAATTAAATAAAAAAATCAATGCCACATTTCCAGGTATGTTAAATAACTGATATATTAAGGAAGAAATGACAGAAAAATTGAAAATATTTTTGTCAGATAAATAATGAAAGTATAACATCACTATAGATGTATGATATAATTAGAAAAGTTTTTAATAGATGAATGTTCATATAATTTTTAAAAGAAACCTTTATAAAGAGTTAGAGATGAGAGGAAGGGGATTTATAGGGAGGGAATGGGGACAGGAAGAGGGAGGAATGGTGGAATGAAAGTGACCAAATTATCCTATGTACATATATGAATATACCAAAGTGAATTTCATCTTTACATATGTCCATAATGCACTGATGAAAAAACTATTAATAGAATAAAGACCAGTAGAGTGGAGTAGAAGGAACAGAGGGAGCAAAAAAAAGAAGAATGGGGTAATTACTGCAAGCTGAATTGAAGCAAATTATATCCATTGCTTATATAATTATGTAAAAATGAACCCAATATTATATATAATTATAATTTACTTATTTTTTATTTTTAAATTTGTTTTAATCATTATTATTTTGTTTTAATTACTTATTTGTTTTAATTATACACAACAGTAGACTGCATTTCTGCACTTTGATATATGGGACAAAATTCCTCATTTTTCTAAGTGTACATGTTGTGGAATTACTTTGGTCATGTAGTCACATATATACATAAAACAATAATGTCTGTCTTATTTTAATATCCTTCCTAACCCCACATACCCTCTCCCTCCCCTTACTTCCCTTCACCTAGACTAAAGTAACTCTCTTCTTCTCTAGTGCCCCCCCCCTTATTGTGAATTAATACCCACATATTAGAGAAAACATTTGACCTTTGGTTTTTGGTAATTGGTTTATTTCACTTGGCATGATATTCTCCAACTCCAACCATTTACTGGCAATGACATAATCTCTTCCTTTTTTAAAGATCAGAGATGTTCATTGAATATATATATACCACATTTTCTTTATCCATTTGTCTAAATTAGTTCCATAGTTTAAATATTGTGAATTGAGCTGCTATAAACATTGACATGGCTGCATCACTGTAGTATGTTGATTTTAAGTTCTTTGGGTATAAACCAAGGAGTGGGATAGCTGGGTCAGATGGAAACTTGGTTTCATTCCAAGTTTTTTGAGGAATCTCCATACTGCTTTCCATAGTAGTTGTACCAATTTGTAGTCCCACTGGCAATGTATGAGTATATGTTTTTCCCCACATCCTTGCCAACTTTTATTGTTGACTGTATTCTTGATAATTGTGTTTTGAGGGTCTTGTTAAGGAAGTCAGGACCTAGTCCGATGTGGTGAAGATTTGGGCCTAATTTTTCTTCTACTAGGTGCAAGGTCTGTGTTCTGGTGCCTAAGTCTTTGATATACTTTGATTTGATTTTTGTGCAGGATGAGAGATAGAGGTTTAATTTCATTGTGCTGCATATGAATTTCTAGTTTTGCCAGCACCATTTGTTGAATAGCTATCTTCAGTGAATATTTTTGCCACCTTTGTTTCATATGAAATAATTGAATTTATGTGGGTTTGTCCCTATGTCCTCTATTGTGTCCATTGTTCTACAAGTTTATTTTGGTGCCAATACCGTGCTGTTTTTGTTACTATAGCTCTATAGTGTAGTTTAAGGTATGGTATTGTGATGCCTCCTGCTTCACTTTTCTTGCTAAGTATTGCTTTGGCTATTCTGCAGCTCTTATTTTTCCAAATAAATGTCATGATTGCTTTTTCTGTTTCTATGAAGAATGTCATTGGGATCTTAACAGGAATTTCATTAAATCTGTATAATGTTTTTGATAGTTTGGCCATATTGACAATATTAATTCTGCTGATCCAGGAGCATGGGAGATCTTTTAATCTTCTGAGGTTTTCTACAATTTTGTTCTTTCCTAGTTTTCATTGTAGAGGTCTTTCACCTCTTGTTAGATTGATTCCCAGGAGTTTTACTTATTTATTTATTTATTTATTTATTTATTTATTTATTTATTTATTGAGGCTACTGTGAATGGGGTAGTTTTCCTAATTTCTCTTTCATTGCATTCATAACCGATACATAGAAATGTGTTTTGTTTATGTGTGTTTATTTTATATTCTGCTACTTTGCTAAATTCATTTATTAGTTCTACAAGTTTTCTGGTAGGATTTTTTGGATCTTCTAGATATAAAATCATGCTATCAGCAAATAGTGATTGTGTGAGTTCTTCTTTATTTATTTGTATCCCTTTAATTTCTTTCTTCTGTCTTGTTGCTCTAGCTAGAGTTTCAAGGATGATAACACCAATACTCCTCAAAGTATTCTATGAAACAGAAAAGGAAGGAAACTTTCCAAACTCATTCTATGAGGCTAATATCACCCTTATAGCAAAATCATACAAAGACACATCAAGGAAATAAAACTTCAGACCAATATCTCTGATGAACACAGATGCAAAAATCCTCAATGAAATTCTGACAAATCACATACAAAAATATATTAAAAATCTAGTGCCCCACAATCAAGTGGGGTTTATCCCAGAGATGCATGTTTGCTTCAACATACAGGAATTAATAAATGTAATTCATCATATTAATAGACTTAAAAACAAGAATCATATGATCATCTCAATAGATGCAGAAAAAGCATTTGACAAAATACAGCACACCTTCATGTTCAAAACACTAGAAAAATTAGGGATAGTAGGAACATACCTCAACATTGCAAAAGCTATATATGCTAAACCCAAGGGCAGCATCATTCTAAATAGACAAAAATTGAAAGCATTCCTGCTAAAAACTGGAAGAAGACAAGGATATCCTCTTTCACCACTTCTAATTATAAAATTTTAAAGGAATTAATTTCAACATAAAATGATCAAAAAGGCAGAGCAAATTAAATTCAAAGTAATTACATGAAAAGAGATAAAAAGGATAACAGAAACCAATAATATAGACAATATTTACAAGAAAGAAATTATGTATAGCCAACAATTGATTCCTTGGAAAACCTAACAACACTGATAAAACCCTTAGCAATTTTAAGAATAAAAGAAAGTTAGGTAGTATCAATTCTCTGAATAAAAGAGGGATCAGTAATATGAATCCTACAAATAGTAAGTTGGAAAACAAGAGCCAATTACACTAATATGTTTGACAACTTAGATTAGGTGCATCAGTTTATGAAAAAGAACTCACTGAACATCATCCAAGGAAAGTCAGAAAATATACATTGTCATACTCAATTGAACCACTTAATAATTTAAAGCATTTCCTAAAAGAAATATTTCAGACAATTTTATTCATGAATTCCATTAAATGTTGAAAGTTGTCAGTGTACTTCATGAAAGTATATGAAATATATGAATTGCTCTAAATATTTTATGTTAAAAGAGTAATCTTATACAAATTATTTCAGAAAATACAGGAAGATTTATTCATTATTTCTACATTTTTAATCATCTCATGATTATTGTTACCCTAGTAAGAAAGTTCTGCTCAATCATTAGATATAAGAAAAAATGATGGTATAATTTCTCTAATTAGCATAAAAGTCCTTAAGAAATAAAGCAAATTGTAACCTAGCAGTATTTAAGAAAGAAAAGACATTATTACAAAAAGAGATAGCTTTCTGTTTCAAAGTTAATAAATATATTCTTCCCTATTAGATTAGAATACAGGGAGGAATTTTATTATCACTTCAATCAGCAAAGAAAATCTTTTAACAAAATTTAATAATCATTCAAAAATAAGTTTTATAACACTTAGAATAAATGGAAAATATTCATTATAACACAGGGCATTTACAAAAGTCCTACGTGATATCCAGTGATGAATGACTGTGCAATTATTTTTTAAGATTGAGTATTAATCAAGGATATACTCATGCCACTTTAAACATAAAAGCAGAATACATAAGCCAATAAATTTTTTAACTTAGGTTTGGCAAATATTTCTTAGGGAAAAAACATACAAACCACAAGAAAAAAGATATTAAGAACATTTTTTCAAAAAACAAAATAATTACCTTTGAAAAAACCACTAAGATAATGAAAATCTAAAGTAAATATTGGAAGAAAATATTTTAAATAGTTTTGAAAAAGAAATTATGCCAAGAATATGTAATGGATATTTCAAATCAATAATGAAAAGACAACATAATAAATACAATAAAAAGCTCAATAAGACTTCACAAGGCATTTCACAAAAGATGGCTTTAGAATATTAAGGGAAGCATATAAGTGAGGTACTTAACATTATTAGTCACTAGAGAAATTTAAAAAAATCAGCAGTCAGAACTACATATAGATACCTATAGAAATGAAAAATACTAGATTAACTAAAGGTTCATAGTCTAGTAACAGAAAATATTGGCAAGGACATGGTACAATCTGTACTCTTACACTTTCTGTTTAGATTATAAAAATGACACATCTTTTGGAAAACTGGCTTCTTGTAAATATGTATATTCTATGACTCAACTATCTCAATCTAATCATTTACTCAAAGGATTCCATAGCAGGTGTCCACAAAAAGATTCATTGGATATATTTATAGCAGCTCCATTTATATGAGCCCCAAATAGCACTCAATCCAAATGTGTCTCAAAAGGAGGAGGAGTGGAAAATTTGAGATTTATTTATAAAGTTTTTAAAAAGTGAATAACTGTTACCCCCAAAATGTTTATAACTCAGAAGTGAGTATAAAATTGAATAAACATGACATAAAATTATGTACTAATTCACTCATTTTACCTGAATTCCAATACCCAAAACTATCCTGCGATAATAAGAATCAGAACAGTGATTTACCAATGGGGGTTGTTTATTGAATAGAATTCAGTAGAAAGAGATTTTTCTTGATTAATGAAAATTATCCATTAATGGTTAGGATGTTGGTTGTTTACCACTGTGTTAAAGTTTGGCAAACTCAAAATTCTTAAATTAAATTTTTACAATTTTATATCATTTTATTATGGCATGAAACATGAAAATTTACACTTAAGATCTATACATTGGTTTACCTAAATTTTACTTGTAAAATAGGATTATGATAATCACTTTTTTATCTCATAAAACACTGTCTAGGAAATCATTCACTCACCCATCATTCAGTTGAGCTATCCATATACATTTCATCAATGTTTATTGAAATTGTCCTAGTTAATTGTGCTTGTCTACCACTGGTTAATGTAAACATGAACATTTAAACTAATTGTTTAAGCAAAAGATATTACTTAGCTTTTGAATTGGAGGGATCTGCTCACAGAAATTAACACACTTATAAATCATGAAGTACAGAAAGATATTTACTAGGCAAATTAGATGGTCAATGTTAGTGTCCTGATTCAATTAGTGTCCTGATATAGAGTTAAACTACTGCTGTTCAAATACCACAGTGCATGGGAATAGTTCTAAGAAACTGGATGGTAATCTGGTTCTCTGGAAAATCTTTGGTAGTGTTTTATAGGATTAATGAAAGGATTAAATGTTGGGGAAATTTGATGACTTCTCTCAGATTCAGATTTACCAGAAGTTATAGAACAAAGCAATGGATTACATATTCATGCCCAATATTTATTACAGCAAAGAATACAAAATACTAGCAATAGGAAAATATTTATTGTGCAAAGTCCAGAGACGTCAATTGAAGGTTTATGATTTATTTCTTCATGAGAGTATCATAGGAACCGCTTTCTTCAGTGAACTACAGAAACACATGTGAGATATCTCTGCCTTTGGAAGCCTACTGCATTTCAAGATTTTTCTGGAGAACTGGTCATATAAACACATACCTGTTTTGCAACCAGACATATAACTGAAATTCAGGATTCTAGCATAAATGCCAGGTGTACACAAGAAATTTTGCTAGACTATTCAGATAAGCAGGTACATCAAGTTGGACTGATTCCCAGGCCTACATTATAATAGTGTTAAACTTTAACATTAAATAAAAACATTCAAGAGCTACATTGTCAGGCATGGGTCAAGTGTAAATCATATTTCTAACTTGTTCTGGAATCATGCGAAAACTGAGAAGCCATAACATGAATGTTTATTCTTTCTTCACCTCGAGATATAAAGATCTAACATAAACATGGAAAATAAAAGCACCTGTGTCATGGAATCATTGTGATGATTAAATTTGTATATACCAGCTGAGTTTGGTGGCACCTAGCTATAATCCAAGCAATTCAGGAGGCTAAGGCAAGAGAATTGCAAGTTGGAGCTCAAACTTCACCCAATTTTAGGAGGAAGACAATAAGGTACCATCAGTATCAGTATGAACATTCTAAAACTTTTTATAAAACCATTGTAACTCTATACTATTCAAATAGAATGCCCAATCAGAATGTGGATTACTTGAATGGAAATCAAAGAGCTGGCAAGTAAAAGAGGAACTAACAAGAATTATATAAGGCAAAACCTCCAGAATTAGGTGCTCAGACTTTTGGTACAAATCCGCTGTGGCAGTGCTAGCACAATGTGCACTGCTTTATGCTGTAAACCTTGTCTCTCTTTGCATAATCCCACAGCAATTTAGCAAGACCCTAAGAAAATTAATGAGACCCTTTATCAAAATAAAAAATATGGATATGTAGTTCAGTGGGAAAACACCACTTGGTTCAATATCCATTACCAACAATATTATTTTAAGAATAAATTTAAAAATACATAAATTTGTATATGCAAAAGTATACAGGAAAAGCTTAATAAATAATAATCATAACAATAAAAATAATTATATTTTCATTACTCTATTACTGGGGAACTGCATATACTTCTCCACTAAAGTGAAGAACACTATAGTAGTTAACCAGAAGAATGATTAAGGGAATGACCAAGGTGAAAAATAAGACTGGAGAGTTCTAAAAAGTCAGTATCATAAAAAACATTGATTAGTATGGTACAGAACTTGAATTTTATCCTGAAGATGGTGCATTTCCATTTAAAAAAATTTAATTAGAGAAGTTTTGTTATGCTCCAAATTAGTTTCAATGATCCCTCCTTCCAAGTCTTGTTAGATTTTCATCACTGTGACCAAGCACCTGTCAAAAACAATTAAGAGGAGGAAACGTTTATTTTGGGCTCAGAGTTTCAAGAGGTTCAGTCCATGGATAGCCACATCCATTGATAGGCTGTGGTGGAAGTAAACTGCTCAGCTCATGGCAGCCAGGAAGCAGACAATGGCAGTGCAGAGAGAGAGAAGAAATGGATCACGGACAGATAAAGTCTAGAACAAGTCCCCAGTGACCTACTTCCTCCAACCATGCCCCACGTGCCTTATGTTAACATCCTGTAGTCCATTCAAATTATTATGCTATCAAATGAATTAATCCATTGATGAGGCTACAGTTCTTGTAATTTAATCATTTCACCTCTGAACATTCCTGCATCATCTAACTCATGAGCTTTTCTGTGGACATTAAAGATTCAAACCATGACATTTGTACACATAGCACGTGTAGCTCCCTCCCACATAGTACTGGTATGTATTTCTGTGATCAAATGAACATGGAGAAATTAATAGTATATGATTATTCTGTGGCCACATTACAAGAGAAAATGAGATTTCTCTTTGACATGTCTTCTCTCTCTCCTCAAACCTGTTTTTCTTCTCTTTTATCCTTTACTTTAGGGAAGATTCCATATTTTCATTTGCTGTCATATTGTCCCTTCAATAGGATCTTGTGATGAACAACTGAGGCCAGCCATCCTGAGCAAGCTTGAAAGGGAATCTTTTATTTATTCCGTCAAGTTTTGAGATGGTTGTATCCTTGTTGAGCACTTGAATGGAAAGTAATTAAACACCCAGAACCAAAATTAGCCAAGTAAGCTGCTTCTGAATTCCCAACCAACAAAGACTGAGATGAAAAGCAAACAAAAACAAAACCAAAAACGAATCTTTTTTTTTTTTTTTTTGTACTGCTGTTCCTTAGTGACTCTTCATGCTCCAGTAAATAAAGAGGGGTGTGACATGAACAGGTGTGCTTAAAACCCTTACTCAATAACTTACTACAGGATTTAGTTTATATTTTAAATTTTAAACTCCATTTTAGCATTTTAAAACTGGAAACAATTTTTTAAAAATAGAAAGGACTGAAAATCCGTTTGTTAACTGTTTTTCCAGGACAAATGATACTCTTTGTCAAGAAATCTTCAATTTTATATAGTGTCTTAATAGTTTCACAGTGATATTTAAAGCGGGCATTTTTTTAGTATTCTTCACAATTCTTTGGAGTAGGAATTTTTGCTTCCAGTACATAGATATAAAATCTGAACTCAGAAAATTACATGAGTTACCCATAATCATGCTGTTAACAAGATTCAGGATCTATATTTGAGCACAATTCACCTATGATTTTCTAGAGATGTGAAAACTGAAATCTTGTAAGTACCCTGAAGTTGATAGTTGATTAATAGAAGTGAAGGTCTTAAACTCAAATTTTCTTATTTTCAATAAGATTATTTTCTATTTTACTTAAAATAATTTTTCTGTAACATTCTTTCTCTAGAAGTATATTAGTTTAGTTTATTTAATCTTCTCACTTGATTAAAATATAGCATCATAAAAATATAATAAAAATATAATAAACATTTTAGTAGGTATACAAATTTTTTCTGTTTCTTAAATTAGACTAATGTTATCCAACCATGTTAAGGCTCAAATATTAGAGTTGTAATACTAGTTATATATCACCACTATGTACAAGATATTTTCAAATTGTTTAAGCTTGTCCAAATGTATATTTTTTTTTAGTAAAAAATGTTTGTAGCATACTTTTTTCAAAGTTCCTGTCTATTTTGATATTATTGCAAGACACTACTTTGGACCTCCTTAGAAAAAATATAATGATGAAAAAAAAATAGACCATTGTAATAGTACTGAAGAAGTGATTGATATTTTGTTTTCCTAGTAATAACAATATTTCCATTTTCCATTTGCCTTGGTCTTTTCTGTTTCTTTTCCATAAATCTCAAAGTAAAACCTTTCACTTTTCAATTGATTATGAAATTTGTTTTAAAGACTCAGAAACAGAAATACAAGAGTTCTCCAGAAGATCAATGGATAAGGAAAACGAGATATAAATGTAATGGAATATTAGTCAGGCATAAATAAGAATAAAATTATGGCATTTGATGATAAATGAATGGAACTGGAGAATTTCATGCTAAATACAATAAGCCAGCCCACCAATACTAAAAGCCCCAAATGTGCTATCAGATACGTAGAAGTTAACCCACAACAAGCGAGGATGGGGATGGGAAGAATGAAGTCCATTGGATTAGACAAAGGGGAATGAATAGAATGAATCAGACATAACTTACCTATCCTTATATATAAATTCAAGACCAGTGTAAGTCCAGATCACATACAAACACAACAATAGGATACTAATTATAATGTTATACTACATGTATATATAATATGTCCAAATGCACTCTACTCTCATGTACATCTAAAAATAACAAAGAAAAAGAGAAGAAAAAAATAATTTAGGATTTATTTAGAAATTATTTATAATGTTTAAAGAGAACAATAGATTTGATAAATGAGGGAAAAAAGATATAGGAATAAATAAAAGAAATAAGAGTTCTTAGTCACATTAGCAAAAGTTCGCATTTATTCAAATCAAATTAAGATACATGTGTTATTCAGTAAATGTTACTGAAGTAAAAGCTGAAAGTCATATTAAAACCCAAGTGAAGGAGACTTTGTGTAAGGATCAGGAACATAAGCTATTTCTTGCTCTACTACATTTTCTGAGTAGGAAATTATTGAGTGACTATATCATGGTTGTTATTATATAATACACATAAAATGCACAGTGTATAGCATAAATCTGCCGTATACAAAAATTCATATGGAAAATCTATGATCATGTTCATTATGCTCTCTCTTGTCTGTTGGCTCTGCCTTTACTACTCCGCTGCTGTGAATACCCATTGATTCTCTTCTTTGGCGAAATTCCTGTTCTCTTGGTTGTGGGGGTGATATTGGGTCCTAGGTTTAGAAGTAGGCATGTCTCTCCAGGATTGTTCACCAGCATATTCTCCACTATTCTTTTTATATTGGCTTAAGTACAGGGTCTTATGAGTACAAAAAAATAAAGCACAAATTACTAACAAAGCAGCCCATCTCAAGCATCATGTACTCACATTTGAACTTCCATTTTACTTGATTTTCATGACTTCTTTGACATTTAAGAATGATGGCTATTGATGAATCTATTTTGTTTTCCTTCCACTGTTAGCTATGGTTGTGACAAGTCTTATGGTGAATATCTTGTTTGCCTTCACTTTTCAACAGTTTTTAAATGCATTTCCCATTCTGTTTTCTTGAACCTCTATTTAATGTTTCCTTGCTTTTTTTTAATTGAACTTAGAAATGTTAAGATTTTACTTATTTTTATGCACTGCCTCATTGGAATTATCAGAGGCATATTTTCCTTCATTTCATTTTAGTACCTCATCTCCCAAATGTGAAAGTAAGTATAAAAGCCATGTAACATTTAAGTCTGTATTTAGTTAAAGTCTCTTTTTTTTCATATAATAATATATCTTTAGTTTACATCCACTGTACTCCATTTTTGTGGTATCTATGGAAATCAGTGTACTGACTAAGCAACTATATGGATTTATACTGAGATTCTAGCCATTCACTGCAAAATCAATCTGATTCAAACGGAGTATGTACCTTTTTGAAAGAAACTGATTGCACAAGTTTTTGGTTACAATTGCATAAAAATGTAATTGGGTAATAAAGCAGTCTTTACAACACTCTGAAACTCTCTGAGTATGTGGGAAATAAAACCAAGTTGTACCATTATAGCAAATACAAAAAACAAATCACAGGACAGTAAGTGACAACCAAGGTCATCCCAGAAACTAAGAAACTATCTGAGAGTTTTTGCTGCTAAAGAAAATATACCACTTTGATATTTTAATTACCATAGTCACTGTCCAGTCAGTTTTAATTGCAAACCAGCTAGGAAAGGCATTCTGTTAGTAGCATAAAGAACACAGAAATTGGTAAGATATAGCACCTTATGTCCCTGATGGAAATTAGATGCTTTCCTGATTTTCTTTCTTTGCTAACTTCAATATGGGCTGAGCACTATATAAAATATAAAAATACTATTGCCTAGTTAGTTTACAGTTCTCCCCTTAGTCTTTAGTTCTATTTAGGAGAGAGTGCACTCTTCAAATAATAGATTTCAGAATCTTCTGATAATGACAAAGAAACTTCTTTTCTCAGGGTGACAAAAACTTTTGTTGCAATAGGGAGTGACTATAGAGTCAAGTTTAGGTTCCCTGCTTAGAAAGGAGAGATCATTTCAGCATTGTTCTGTATGAGAATATAAAGCAAGAAGCTGGTTTCTGCCTCTGAGTCCCCTTCCTGAATTACATCTTAACTATGAAAGGATGTCAGGAGTTTCAGGCAAGGGGAAGTTTGCATAAAGTTATTCAATATCATAGGGTATAATTTTGTTGTTGTTTTAATTGTTTGGAGATCTTCATTTTATATCATTCAAACGGAAAGTGCTATGTTCTAAGGAGACACAACTAAAACTAATGTCTCTGAGGGAAATGAAAATAAATGACCATTTGTTGAATATATTTTTTCTGACACTATATGATATTTTCACTTTTGTTATTTACTTAATTTCATTTAATAGGCCCCAAATTGAGATAAGCATACATCTGTGAACTATCAGAAAAATTAAGACACCTATCAAACTCATTTTGGGGACAGGATTTTACGTACAACTATGCAGTGCATGATGGTTAATAAGGTTAAATTTATGTAGTTTGAGATAATTATTCCTAATTTCATCAACTGTAAACAATAATAGAATTTTCTTTTTAAAGTTGGAAAGCCTTACTGAGATGCTACATGAGAACATCTTAGAACAATAACTCACATTGAGGACTTGCCTAATGAATGTTTCTAATTATAGTGAATACTTAGATGCTTTGCTCAAAACTCCTCTTCAAGGCCCACATATCCTCCCTCTCTGCTGAAAATATAATTTGGAGATGACTCATAACTTTTCTTCTTCAAAGAGAACTGTTCTGTACTGTAGAAAAAGATCTTTATCAAAGGTACTCCCAATTTCATGGATATCTTGTTGTTCAGTGATGGGTTCATGTGTGGATAAATGGGTCTATTTCCTTGCTCAATTTGGGAAAACTGAATGGCAATGTCTCAATACCAAAGTTCTCTAACATACCTAAGGATAACTCAGCTCCAGGTGCACTGCAAGTCACTCTCCCCTCTGTCCAGGATGCCTTCCTTTTGTTATTTCCTTCTAGCAATCTCTCCAGAGAGTTCTTCCCACTAAATTCACAGGCAACACTTTGTCTCAAAGTTTGTTTCTGGGGAATGTAGTCTAAAGCACTGAAAATAATGATAATAGTGGTGTGTGTGTGTGTGTGTGTGTGTGTGTTCATGAAAGACAGAGGTGGGGAAAAGAGGGGACTATGGTGCTCTACTAATGAACACTAATGAACACTTGGGACTTCAAGGTGTTCTACTCAGTTAGCTCTACTAAGGAACACCTGGGACCTTAAGGTTGAATAATATGTGGGTCAAATAGACAGCACTGGGAAATACAAACTACTGGCAACTGTAGCAAACTGCTTATTTGGGTCACACTTCTTCATCTGTACAATCAAATCACGATTATTTCCTAATATATAAAATGACTTTTTTCTTTTAAGAATTAAAACAAATATGACTTCTAAAATAGTCTGCACACAGTAAATACTCAATAATTCTGATAATCATATTCCAGGGCTTTTACCTGAATGGTAAGTTATATGACCTTGTACAACTTCTGGGAGATCAAATGATGCAATAAAAGTGACCAAAGGATTATCAACAACTACACAAATGTAAGGCATTTGTCTTTCATTACTTTACAGAGAAGAAAGGTACCAATCTAGAATTTAATGTTTTACCTTAGGTTCTGTCAAAATGAGGGTACAATTTTTATTTCAGAACCATTATTGTGTAAGTATTCTGTTGAGTTTACAATAGTGTGGCAAAAAAAGAAAAAGAAAATAAATTGAATCTTTTGTCTTTTTTGTTTGTTTGTTTACAATGTCTACAGCCTCTATTAGCCTAGGATGAGTCACCTAATACTTCTGAGCTTCAATTATGTGCTTTCGACTCCAGAAACAGATTGCATAATAGAGGTATGATGAGACTATTAATTGAGATGACATTTGTAAAGATTTAGAAATTCTTAGATGAAAGATTTCACATAAATAAAATGAATTATTTCACTGTTATTTAGGTGAAGAAAAACAACATAAAGCAAATTCTCAGTCAAAACACTCTGATGATAGAAAGTAAAGTCAAATTATTATATAAGTGGTACTATATTAATTCTCCCGAACTTTACATTTGGTCAGTAAAGACAAGGCTTGACCTTTTCTACAAGTTTTAAAGGGCAGACTTGACTAAGCTCCTTTGCACAGTACAAATGTATAAATGTAAAATCTAATGATATAGGTCCTTACTTTTATAGGTCCTTACTTTTAGACAATTTTATAGTTTTAGAACAGAGTTTGTACTTAAAAGCCCATAATCAGATACCTGCTGCTATCAAGCCCTGGCTCTAAAATACATTAAATATGTAACCTTGAATAAATGACTCACCTCCTCTCTTTGATTCAGTTACTTCATCTGTAAAAGAAGAATGATAATAGTATAAACTTTATAGAGTTGTGTGGATTCAATAATTAAACTACGTCACGTAAGAAATATTTAGACTATATGTAATAAAGAGAGCTATAGATGAGTCTATTTTATTATATGTATCCTAACATCTCAAAGTTAGCAATGGTTTAGCAGCCTTGGACACATAGCACAATATTTACCGAATAGAAGTTTGCACTGGAGTGTAACAGAGTCAACATTGAGTATTGTGCAAGTTGTTAGCAGTTTCTCATGGAAAGACTGCCTAAGAGAGTTCTGAAATCTTCAGGAAAAGAAGGACATTTGGTTTCAATCCAAATAAAGTAATCAGGGGTTAGGATAAATTCATCTTTAGAATCACATATTTGCACATTTACATGTGACTTCTATTTAAAGGAAACTTGAAAATATCACTTAGCTTCTCACAATACTAGATCTTCTCAAGGTAAGAACAGGAATCCTGCTGATATCGGTCAGCTATCTCTTTTCAGTAAAGTTAAAAACTGCACACATGAAATTGGACAGATAAATGGGGTGATTCCAGAAGCAAATGGGGAACTGCTCCCTGAATCCTCAAGCAAATTAAGTTCTTTTGCTATTCAAAGCATTACATGAGCTATTATACTAAATTTAAGCATTACTTTAATTTATCTTAAATCACTCACATACAAGTCACATGTAAAAATAAATTATATTTATATTGGAATATACTACCAAAAACAAATGAAGCATTCTACTCATTAGTCTACTCAGTACTCATTAGTTTCTCATTAATCTACTCATCTAGCATTTCCTCTATTAAGTATAATAACACTGTAAAGAATATTTGAAGAAAGAATACCAGACTACAATATATAGACATTGATTAGGTAACTTTGATTATTGGAAGACTTAAGAAAACCAAATGGGTACTAACACAACAGAGTGATAAGATAGAACCAGGTCTCATTTTAGACATTTGGTGACATTTATTAATGAGCTCTACTTCTTGCCTTTATGTCCGCATTATTCTCTGGAATAATGCTTTATTATTCTTCTGGGCTTAAGATTTCTAAACTTACATACTGTGACTAAAAGAGATACATGCAAAGCTACTGCAACAGAATGACCACCAAATACATTGTGTGAGAAGAAAGTTAACATGCAAGAGATTGATTAAAGAGTGTGTTCAGAATTAACACTGGTGAAAGAATAAGCGACAAAGTGAGCAGGGTTTAAGCAGAGGTGACATAGAGATGTAATGCAGTTTGGTGGGATCCTTTAGGGACTTCTGAAAATAGTATGATCTGTAAAAAACTTTTAGAATTTTTTTTTTAGTTAAGGACATTCAATATTTTTCACATATGCACACCAATCAGTCATTAGATGGAATATACCTAGAATAGAGACCTTGATCATGGGTTAGGTAACTTATTTCAAAACTAGGGGCAATTCCAAGGGGACTAACAACTGAGGGTCATCAGCCCTCTCAGAGTTAGAATGGTCCATCTTCTGGAAGGTATATCTTGGTTGTATCTCATACTTTCATCATGTTTCATAGTCTCCTTCCAAGATATAGTTCTTTTTTTTTTTTTAATCCTTGAGACAGCCTCTCACTATGTGGTCCAGCCTGGTCTCAAACACTGAGCTCAAGCAGTTTATTTTTCCTGCCTCATTCTCCTGAGTAGCCAATCAGAGATACACACCACTGCAGCCAGATAAAATTTTTGTTTACCTCCAAATGCTATTGAACCCATGATTTTAATTTCTGCATCATCTTCTGGTTCTCCTGGGGATATAGGTTAGCAAATTGCCTTCTTCTGCATTCCATCTCCTATAGTGCTTTATAATATCACTGCCCTTCTTTTCTCAGGTCCTGAAATATAAAATTGGAATTAACCCTGGAATATGCAGTACATGCTTTAAGTTATTCATCTTATTCACGTTTTCAAGACTCGGGACACATAATGCCCCAGCATGAACTGTTCTCTATAACTACAGAATTACATAGGGATTACTCTTAACTTTCTGCCTTTACACATTCATGTTTTTCTGACTTATTACACTCGCTTCATCTTATATCAAATTAAGTCTTACATATACTTTACGATTAAAATTATGTATTCTTTACATTGCTATTCACTTCACCATTTATTCCTACTTTCCTTTTTAAATATTTATTCTTATTTACATTAGATGGTATAATAGTTGCTGGTTTACTTGTTTGACTACTTCTTTGAACCATGAGTTGCTTCTCCTATTTTTTGTTGTTGTTGTTTTCTTTAATGCATTTTGTATGTGTGTATTTAAGGGGTACAGAAAGAAGGGATCTATACAGTAATAGTGATTTGAATGTATTAGGTTTTATTTATTTCACTGCCTAACATTTTAAGTGGTTAGGTTTATCCAAAGACAATATAATTTCTTGTCATAACTCCCTGAATATTCAAGTTATTTTCTTTCTTTCTTTCTTTCTTTCATTTTTATACCAGGAATTGAATCCAGATTTGTTTATTCACTGAGCTACATCCCAGCCCATTCTATGTTTTACTTTGAAACAGGGTATCTCTAAGTTGCTTAGAACTACTTCCCTAAGTTGCTGAAGCTAGTTTTGAAATTGTGATCCTCCTGTCTCAGCTTCCTGAGTTTTTGGGATTAGAGGCATGTACCATTGCCCTTGGCTGGACCATGAGATTCTTAAAGAGACAGTTTGTTTTATGTCCTTATCCTAAACATATAGAAAGACATCTAAACTCAAACATGAACACATGATGAATACAGAGTGAAAAATCATTTCAATATAATTTGCAGAGTGGTGAAAACCTTAAGGACAAATAAAAAAGAAACAGGTTTTCTCTGACTAGATTCTTTTCACTAGATGTAAATGCTTCAGCAGTGCATGAATGGTCAATATTATTGATGAAACTGATAATAACGTGAGGATTTCATGGTGTCTGCTATCTCTGAAACTCAATAATACAATGAATTTATGTATCAGCAGAGACAGAGGAATACAAGAAAATAACCTTGCTCTGCTTTCTTAAACTTAGTTTGATTCTTCTTCACATAACAACTCTGAAACTAGCCTATAATTACAATGGTATTGCTAATGGAACATTGATAGTGGAGGAATTGACATTGCCTTTTTTGATCATTACTTTTTGTCTTTATGTACATATGTCATCATAAAATCTAACTTCTAAATATTTTATACAATATGTTTGTTAACATCTTTAACATCTTTAACCCTAACACAAGTATAAACCACCCTTTCCTTTAGTAGATTAAAACCTACTGTGTCCTGTATACTGTTACTGATGCTATGTCAATAAACAAAACATATTTAGTTCCTGGAAACAGTAGAAGCATAAAAATTTTATGAAAGAAAAAAATAATAATATTTAATTTATATTTAACTATTTTTATTAATGATTATAAAAATGTGAAACATTCCAAGGGCCTTTGGAATTACAGAGCTAGGGAGTTACTTCATTTGTATTAATCACATATGATATAGCAATTGATCTAGATACTTACCATTTTTTAACATCACATAAAACAAAAGAGGTAGTTGAATTTTATAAGTATTTTTTCCAGTAAGATTTTTGTGATTCAGGCATGTTAGGAAACTGTCTTATCACAGAAATCTTTTGTTAGAGTTGCAGTAAAAAACAGATATTCTTATACCAAAACATGTGCAAAAGACACCATAACATGTAATGTTGGGCTTTCAAATGAATTTTCAGTCTATTTTACTATTCCCTGCAAGGAGAACTCAGGTTTCTGATCATATTAATCAACTGGTATCAAGAATGTAGGCACAGAAGGAGAAACTTGGAAACGTGTTTAAGACCAATAGATAAAATCAGCTTGGACAGTATCGAAATCTATTGTATAAAAGTCCAAATGTTGTTTTATGTTACCACAAGATTTCATTAAGGCAGCAGAAAGGAGAAAAAGTAAAAGAAAAATTATAATAAATTTATTTGAACAATTAGCAGATTTCAATTTCCATTTTTTCAATATTTTTTCCAGGATAAACAAATACTTTGAATCTGTTTTTTTGGGGAAAAAAGAACATGTTTATGAGCCCAATTCTTTTATTTTTGAATATATATCAGAAAATATAACTGATGCTGAAATGTTGTAGTGGTTTTACGAAAGCTAACAGCAAAGTATTAAACATTATCTAAAACCACCTGCAACTGCTTTGCATTTATATAGCACTCAATATATTTGAAAAACATATTTTTGCCATCACTGAAGTAAGCACCACTGCAAACCTTCTTGCTTTGCAAATGAATAACAAAATGTCACACAAAGGAGCTAGTATCACTGAATTTTAGATAAAGAAAAAACTTAAGAATTTTATTCAGTTCCACATTCTTATTTTATAGATGAGACAAGAGGGTCCCTAAATAGACAGTTGATTTGCTCAAGGTCACATTGCTATTCAACAGCAGAATTTAACCTAAAAACAATACCTTTGATTGCTAGCCCAGAGCGTTTGTAACTACCAGTAGGATTATTTGTACATAGTGCAGACTTTGAAAATCTATTGAATTATGGACTCTCAAAAGCTTGGCAAAGAGGATGAACTTTTAAAAAAAGTGTTGAATAAATGAATTTCTCTCTTTTCTTTCTTGTTTCCTTGACTCCTCTTAAGTCTGCTCACACCTTCAGAAGGACTAGATTTACATATTAGAATATTCTGCTATCCATACTTAAATCCTCTTAGTTGTTGGTAATTGCAATGTTAGAGCCTGAGAGAATAATATTATTTACAGTAGTTATCCTAAATTTAAAAAAAAAAGATAGAAAAAATAATCTTTGTTAGTCATGTATGAGCAAGAATGAATGTTGAAGGTTAGGCCACCTGCATTTGGCCCTTGGTAAGTGCATCAGAAAAATTAAATATGAGTCAGGGATATTTGAGAATACTCAACAGTTATTTTCCAGCCAGAAAACCAATAAGGAAACACAGAATTGTAGCGCACTATAAATGTAAAGAATTTAACACAAATATACCAAACCAAACATTGATTGCATACAACAGCACTGAGGCATTTTTTGTTCAAGTGCACACAGAAATTTGGTCACAAATATACTCTTAACAAATTTAAAATTAAAATGTTATGAAGTATCTTTTCAGATCACAATAGTATAAAATTAGAAATTAGTAGCAGAAATAATTTCATAAAAATCACAAATATGTGGAAACTAAATAGAACAGTTATTAACAACCAATAGTCCAAGAAGAAATACATTTAAAAAAATATATACCTTGAGACAAAAGAAAATGCAAGCAAGACATGGCAAGTTCTCTGGAATTTAGCAAAAGAAGTTATAAGAATGAGAAACTAATAGCATCAATACCAATATTAAGGAGAAAGAATGATCTCAAAACTAAACAAACTAATTTTATACCCCAAGGAACTAGGAAAAAGAACAAACTAATCTAAAGTTTATCAGAAGGAAGAAATTAATACAAATTAGGGCAGAAATAAATGAAACAGAAACTAGAAAGATGATAGAAAAGATCAATGAATCTAAAAATTATTTTTTTAAAAAAAGATAATGAAAAATTGCCAAACTTTGATGCAGTTTAACCAAAAAAAAGTAAAAATAAAAGAGAGAAATAATTAAAATAAAATTAATAATAAAAAAACGAAATTAAAACTAATACCAAAGAAACACAGATGATCATAAGAGATTACTAGAAACAATTATATGCCAACAAATTGGGTAACCCAAAAGAAATGGATGATTTACTCAAAATAAATACTTATTAAGACTGACTCTTGAAGAAGTAAAAAGTATCGACAGATCGATAATGAATAAAGATATCGAATTGGTAATTCAAATCATCTCAACAAGAAAAGCTCAGGATGAGATAGTTTCTACCAAACATTTAGAGAAGAATTAATGCTAATCATTCTCAAACTTTTCGTATCTCCCAAAGGAGGAATAGTTCCAAATTCATCTCAAAACAATCTACAGAAGTAATGCAATTCCTATAAAATTGCAATATTTTTATATGAACAGAAAATATGATCTAAAAATTTGTATGAGGTCCCAACAGAGCTCAAATAGCTAAAGAAATTTTGAGAAAGAAAAAAGGTGGAAAGCATTACCTATCCTAATTTCAAACTATATTACAAAGCTTGAGTAATCAAAACAATGTGTTCCTGGTACAAAAACCAACATCTATATCAATAGAAGACTGCAGAGAACTGAGAAATTAACCACACAAAGATAAACTAATAATCTTTGACATATATGGCAAAAAAAAAAAAAACACACACAATACTGAAGGATATCTTTAATGAATAGTGCTGTTGAAAATGGATGCAGAAGAATGAACTTGGACCCTGGTCCTATATTATACTATCATTAACTCAAAAAGGATTAAGGTATTAAATGTATACCTCACACTAGGACTTTTAGAAAAAAAGAAAGAAAAACGTTCCTTGACATTGGTTTTGGCAATAGATATTTGAATATGCCCTTTAAAGTCACAGACAACAAAGGCAAAAATGAACAAGGGGGACTATATCAAAAAATATTAAAAGTTCTCTGCATGGCAAAGAAAATAGTCAACAAACCATAAAATGTGACCAATGAAGAGAATATATTTCCTACCCATATACGCAAAATACATAGGGAAAAACACTAAAGTCAAAAGAAAAAAAAAAGATTTATAAATGTACAGAGTTGCTGAATGGAAAATTTTCCAAAGGAAATATTAAAAAAAATGGCCAATAAGTAGATGAAACTATCCAAAAATCATGAATCACCAGGGAAAAACAAATTGAACCACAGAAAGTTATTACTTCACACCTGTTGGAATGTGGGAAAACTGATAAGAGATAATTATTGGTGGTAAAGTAGGAAGAAATGAATTTCCATGCACTTTTGTTGAGAATGTAAGTTGTTTTATCATTTTAAGTCCTTGAGTATATGGCTAAGACAGTAAGTTTCTGAAGAGCTTTAATCGGAGGAGGATTAACATGACTAAGAGTGGACACAGAGGACTCATCATTGTTGGTAACTTTGGAAGTACTCCAACAGTAGTGGGCAGTTTATGTTTGGCAAGAGTGGCGGTTTGGAAGGGGCAATGAGTATGTGTAATTATATGTTTAGGAGTGTGTGAAACATAAAAAGTGTTACATTTAAGTTAAATATAAATCACCAATTAAAAACTCTGAATGTAAATCCACCAGGATATTCAGAAGTTTCTTCCAAATGCTCCTTTTTTTCCTGGTCAGCCACCAATGTAACTCACTTATGGAAATGATGCTTCTAAATTTCAGTGTTGCCCAAGTGAATTTGGTATGTACCCACTCTAGTCTGACTAGACTATTGACCTCTGTGCCTGGAGCTCCTTGATAAGAAAGGGAAAACAGCTCCTAAATTGTCATGTAAGAAACTCTCTTTCCCTATTTGCTCATTTGAGGGAAGAGATGACTCATGGTTCTGACCCCCATCATATCATTGTGAAGCAGAAGTAAGTACTGGAAAGTGAAGAGGCTAAAACCTTCTACAAAGTATCATTTGCCATTTGCAAAAGAGTGTAGGATTTTTCATTAAGCATGATTTCAGGGTGAGAGTGCAGGAAAAGCTGAAGGCTGGAACAAAAGAGCAATTCTGTGCTACCCACACTATACCAGGCCATTTGTCCCCTTTGGGAAATAGGCTATAAATGGAAAGTCTCCAAATTAATATTATAATATTTATTATAGCCTAGTTTGCAGTAAGTAATTTTATTTGCCTTTCAGAAACAGGGTTATGAGCACTTGTGTCCATCATCGGTAAAAACTTAATGAGAATAAAATTGATCTTATCAATTTCCTGGCACTGCTCAGGTTACTATATTCAAAATCTGCTGTATTTTGTTCTCTCTTACTCCTCTTCCCCTCCTCCTTTTCCTACTCCAACTCCTCCTTTTTCCTTCTCCCCCTCCCCCACCATTCTTTTTAAACTTTCCTTTCTGGGAAATACCAGTCACAGTGCTTGTTTTCTTTGAGATTTCTTGTTGGGAGAAGGACCACAGCTACTAGAAAAGGAGCAACATAGAAATGTTGCCTAGCTCAGTGATATGCATTTAACTGGAAGATGGTCAAGATATTACAAAATTTGGCAAGAAACTACTATTTATCTTTCAAATTATAATTCTTTCTTCTTCTTCTTTCTAATTGGGAATATTTCTACCCTGCTAAGTAATCAAATTTATTTTTGAGCCTTGGCATCACAACTAGGTTCTAACTAGTGAGAAGGATAAAGATGCATGGAACTTATTCTTCTTACAATGGTTCCCTTTATTCTCCTCTCTCTCCCTCCCCTTAATGCCTGAGAAGTAATTTTAATCACTGAAGTACTACATCTGTGATGTGACTTTAAGAAATGAAGTCACAATGAGAAGGATACAGCTTCCTTGGAACATCTTATAGGTTGGTTAACATCCAAACCCCTTTAAAGTGAAGGGGATATAGTTCTATCTTGCTTAAGTAATTATTTTTCCAAATTATTTTAGTCTTGGTCAAAAACAGTCCTGACATATTGCTTGCTGGTGTTCTGCAAGGCAGGAGTGAAAATAAGGTAGATGGAGTACAATATAATCCCCTGACATTCTTTCACTCTGGAATTCAATATGTAGGTACTGGGAGAGAATTATTAGTCTTCAGTGAGAACTGAAGAAAAAAAACTGCAAGAATACATGCATTATTAGCATGCCTGTGTCATGTTAATGTGGAATTCTACAATGAATATCAACAAATTCTTGATGTGCCTGAGGCTAGGAGACATCTTGACTTCTTGCATAGCCTTAGATCATGAATTGTCCAGTATGAAGAATCCTAACAATACAACAATTCCAGAAGTCTTGCAAAATTTGCTAGATTACAAATTTCTTTACTAATATATATATATATATATATATATATATATATATATATTAGTNATATATTTATGATAAATCTCCAATACATGAACTAAAGAGATCCACACATTTTGCTTTCTTTCCATGGCCTTCTTTCCATGGCATTTCTTCATGCACAGGTGAAAGACCACATAAAGGAAATCATTGGAAGTCAACAGTCTACAACCCAGAAGAAATCCCTTACAAGGTCCCAACTATACTGGCACCTGATCTTGGACTTCCAGTCTCCATAACTGTGAGAAAATAAATGACTATAGTTAAATCCATTCCACATACGGTGTTTTGATACTTCACCCTAAACAGACTAAGTCAACAATCTATCAAGTCTCTCCTCAGACATCTCCTCTATGGAAACTTCCTGTCTCCTCCCTCTCCATCACCTATCAAATATATTTCATTGGAAGATCAAAACACTTTTTCATAACACTTAATATAATATCTTATCATCCTAATATACTATATGGTATTTTTTTTTCTTGTGGAAGAAAACACAACTTTCTTTTTTTCTGAACTACAACCACATTATTTGAAATTAAATATGTATTCAGTTGAATAGAGTAAGCTCTCACTGACATTATTAAAATTTTTTCCCTGGAATAAGGTGGCCAAAGCTGTAATGTGAAGATTCTGATCAAATTGACCAAGTTGATTACCATATTTTGTATAGCCATGCAAAATGCAAGGTTTGTAAGGTGTTCCTCTTTTAAAGCTCAGCATGAATGAATAAAAATTATAGATTGAATGAGGAAGGAATAACAAGATTCAGTTATTGAAATTGTATAGCAACTTAAATTTGATATGGAAATTAAGTTATTTATCTTTGATCAATATCTAAGATGAAATGAATGCATTTCTTATCCTATGCGGATTCTTTACATATTTTTTTTTCTAAAAGGAAATTAGGGAACTCCAAAAAAAGGCTAGGGATTAAACAGAAATACTGAAACATCCAAACCACCAATCAATTCCTTCTAAAACTGTTGAGGATGGGAGTGATCTAAAGGGTAGGAACTTAGATCACTCTCATCCTCTTAGGAAGAATACAATGTAGCACTCTGTTGGGTGGTGCAGGCCCCAAATGGCAATAGTTAGGCTGCCTTGGTGAGATTTCCAGCAGGCTATGTTATATATTTAGTGTGAAGCCAAGGCTGGGAACCAGCTGTTATGATTAATCAAGGCAGAAACACTAATTCAGCAGATATGTTCAAGGTCATAAGCTTTAACTTGTGAGCAAGTGCCCCCTTATGTAACCTATTTGCAGTGTGCTTTCTTTGTTTGGCCTGCATATAAAACAGGCTTATGGAAAAGACTGGAGGGCTAATTGGGGTTGATGAGGGCTAATGGGGACAAAATGGGGGCAAAATGAGTACTAAAATAGAAATTGGCTGAGAGCTAAATATGAAGCTGGAGGCTATTACCACCTCTGAATAAAGCGTGTCTACTCTCCTAAGGGTGTCTTCCATCCTCTTCCACCTGCTGAACCCCTAATTTCTTTCCTGGGTCAGGACGCCCAGGAGATACACTTTCAAAACAGATTTTGTAAATGGATCTAAATTTAGATCATGGCTTTCCTCTTTTCCTGAATGTGCCTATGCACAAATTACTTAACCTCTTTAAAATCCTTTGATTCTCCATATATCAACTAAATGGGCACTTCTGTTTTTTCACTTGTCTTTACAGACATTAAAAAAGCCAACAAATATAGAGAACCGAGTTTTGGTGGTGTTATTTTTCCCTCTCAGTTTTAATCATCTAAAAGTTTTTAGACAGAATTGGTATCATCACTGCATGTATGATACTAAAGTGGATGGAAGTAGTAAGGAGAGATGAGAAACTAAGAGAAACAGTGAAATGATCATTTTAAAACAGGCTTTAAAAGCATCTGTAATCAATTAATTTTCTTATTTCAAAAGATGTTTTAGGTTTTGATCTTACCCAGGACTTGCAGTATTTTGGTATTTATTATTTCTCCAATCTTGTCTCTGAAGAGCAATTACCCATCCGGCCATCACCTTTACAGGAATAAGCACAACTTCTGCAACTTTCAATAGGGACCTTTAAGTTTTGCCTTTGAATGAAGCAAATAATGATAAACTCTAAATGTCAAAAGGTCCTTTGAAACATACTTGATGCAGCTATTTAAAATTGTAATTCAGAGGTATTCCTTTGTAAATATTTCATAGCTCTAAAGTATCAGCAATATAACTGCACTTAAAATGGACCATGGATACTTATTGTCAAACTGGAGGAACATCAATCTTCAGCTGCTTCCAAGTAATGGATCTTTTTGATATATTGTTACCAGCTAGTTACTCCCAAATGTGGACTGGATTTTATAAATATTATGTGAGTATTTTGTGAATCAAGGGCATTGGGAGCTGTGGTGAAAAGATACAAGTATTCTCCTAGTACTGTAACTATAGTTCTACTGGTCTTTGATTGTCAATACAAAGATACAAAAGAGAATTAGAAAAAAAAAAAAAAGGGGGGAGGAAGATAAAATAAACCAAAGTGAAAGTGAGAGATGCTACCAAGTATATTCCCCAGGCGGGGCGCAGTGTCCCATGCCTGTAATCCCAGAATTTGGGAGGCTGAGACAGGAGGATTGTGAGTTCAAAGCCAGCCTCAACAATGGCCAGGTTCTAAGCAACTCAGTGAGACCTTGTCTCGAAATAAAATATAAAATAGGGCTGGAGGATGTGGCTCCTTCATTGAGAAAAGATGAGGAAAGACCTTTGGCCCAGAAGATTATACAGATATCAATTAAATACATGGAATATTTAACATCATTAAATATTAGGAAAAGACAAATGAAAATATAATGAGATGTCACAACATGGCTATCAGAATTGCTGAAATAGAAACAAAAAAAAAAAGAAGAAGAAGAAAGAAAGAAATCACAGGACTCTAACCCTAGCAGGACAGAGAGAAGCTAGATCACTTAAACATTATTGATGTGAATATGAACTAACATAACCAGTCTGGAAAACACATGGTTTGCTAAAAAGCTACCCATCTGATCCCAACACTGCACTCCTAAACATTTACTGCAGATAAATGAAGACTTATGTTCACAGAAAAATATGTGCTCAAATGCTTACAGGAGCTTTTTATTCCTAAAAGCCCAACTGATAGCTTCATACCATGGCATACTAACTCACTGACAAAAAGAAACATATAAAACACTTGGACACATCTGCAAAATACTATGCTGAGTGCAAAAAGCAAATTCCAAAAGTTTGCATATTGTATAATTTCATTTGCATAATGTTCTTAATATGACAAAATAGATATGGAGAACAGATTAGTTCTTGTCAGGGGTTAAACAGAGAGTAGGAGTGTGAAGAAAGTGGGGGAGACTACCATAGGGCAACATGAGGTACTGTTCTGGTGAAAGAAATGTTCTGAATCTTCACTGTATCAATGCCAATAGTCTTCATGTTGCTGTACAGTTTTCACAAAGTTACCTTAGGGAAAAACTAGAAAATAATTGGATCTGTCTGTATTATTTATTTTAACTATATCTAAATTTGTATTTCTCTCAAAATAAAAGTTTTAATTAAAAAAAGAAAAAAAAAACACAATTCCGTTAAGGGCTGGGAATATAACTCAGTGGAGCACTTGCCTCACAGGTGTGAGTTCCATTCACAGTACCAATAAATTTTATATATATATATATATATAAAGAACTACAAACCACAAAAAGACTAAATAAAAACTTTTCAAAAATGCAAAGAAGTACAAAGAATAAACTTGTGGCCAGGTGTGGACAAACTTTTTTCTCATTTGTTTACTCTCGGAAAGAAGAGGCCTGCAAAAATTCTTATAGCATAAATCATTTCACAAAAGAGAAGTAATAGCTTCTCACTCTTTTGGATAAGATCAAGCATGGTAGCTGCTTTTTTTTTTAATCAGTTTAATATATTCTCCATTTGAAAGGGCTATATTAAATGGGCTTTTGAAACTAGGGAATGAATAGGAATTTGTTCTGTTCATTTCATACATTGTCCTGGTTTTGCAGTATTTCCAGGAGCAGTATCCCCCAAGGGATGGGGAGGAGGAGGAAAAGGATGAGGATTAATCAACATGTGGAACTCAGGATGCATACAGCAGGTGGGATGGGGGTCCTTGGATCAGTGGGCAGTAATGACTGACTGAAGGAATGTTCATAAACTCAAATCATGCAATGTATTTGGCAACTTATTTTTCCACCAGGGTTGGCCAAATCAGGCCATATAATTTCCTGTACCAAATACCAATTTCTTTCAAAAATCTCATCACTCATCTAGTAATTTCTTTAACACCTCTTCACCTCCTAGAAAATTCTCCTAAATGTTCTCTGGCAGTGTTATTTAATAACACTTCATTATGACAAGTGATCTTGAATATTTTACCTTAAGAATCTCATAGAGATTGGAAATACTAGTTCCTATGATTATAATCCCATCTTCAATCTGGCAGAAAGTTCTACTCCCCACCCCCCCAGCAAACCTAAATACTCTTTCAATCCCATTACTGTTCCATATCTAGATTTTCTTTCATTGTGACAGATAAACTGATTAAGAAAGTGGAGGGGCTTGTTTTGGAATAATTACTAAAGAGCAATTCTGCAAATTTTCATATAAAAAATTATGAAAACAAAAATGTTAAGAATTTGCCATGTGAGTATGTCTTTGAAATGAGTGAAGAGCTTAACTATATTCAAAAAACAGCAAACACACTTCATTTTTAGGAGACAGATTTTCCTGAGTCCAGCACAGGTAACATCTGCTGACTTTCTCTAAGATATACTGATTTCAAGGCATTTTTATTCTTTACCAGGTAGTTTTAATCATGATAAACATTCACTTAGAAAGCATAAATAATTGTACAATAACATTGCAGTTTGTTATTAACTGAAGGTATAACCAGGTGCTATCATGTCATTTGACATCATCTGTTTTATGGTTTTTCATTTACAGGCAGTGACAGAGTCATTAATTTTTGCAAGTGAAATAGTGAAACTTTTTCAAGTATCTTAATAATTCCTTATGTTGAAATATTAAGTGTAGATTCTCCTCAGAGCATTATCATCTTGTGTTTCTCTTTGCTCCTCTAAACAGTATATTTATTAGGAAATAATTAGGCATTACTTATCAAAGTAATGGGTAGGGTGCTTAGACAGAGAGAGGGTCAATGATTCTCTATGGTCTCACAGCTATTACCAGAATTGGGCTGAAAACAACAACCTTACATGGAGGAGAGGGAAGGGAACTGGCCTTTATTGATTATCTATCATAGGCCACATGCTATAATAGACTCTGGAACCAAAATTTTATCTATTTTTTTCAAGGCAAAAATACACAGAGCTAGTGTGGCATCCTCATGAATGTCCTAAATAAAGACTTTGAGACTTGGAGGAACAAATCGATTAACTAGAAATCTACACTGGAAACTGGGATAAAAATTTACATCTTCTGATGCCAGATGATGTTGACAATATACATGATGGCATTGATCCCATACCTAGCTGTGGACAAAAATAATATAATCTAATAAATACTGAATATTTGTTATGTGGCAAACATTAAGTATTGGTTTTGGAGATTTTGTTGTTGGTGGTGGTGGTGGTCTTTGTTTTTTGTTGTTGTTTGGTTTTCTGCAATATATTGTTTGTTGTTCTTTTGTTTTCTTTGTCTGTTTTGTGCTGCTGGAGCTCAACCCCAGCACCTAGTGCATGGTAGTCAAGAATTGAACCATGAACAACATCCGTGCTCTCTACAAACAAATTTGTTCTTCTTCAGATAATAGGGCTGCTGCAATAAGCATCCTCCCTATCACTATATTTTATTATTTTTATAGGCACTGGCAGAGGAAAGCTTCTTCCCTCTCTGATCATGCAATTGTTAGTTTGGGATTAGGCAGCAAGCATTCTTATATTATGGGGAATTTTATCTTATAGAACAAAGAAAGCATTCAGAGAAAACACATTTACAAGAGGCTTTTTGGTTTAAAAGTCTTATTTCCAAAGATTCCTGCAAGCATGACATATAGATTTACTGCTGTTCAGGCTAAAGTTTTGGGGTGTCAATCAATTACAGTGCTTCTCACTTTCTTGTTCTGTCTTAGCAATCTTTATTTTATTCTTTCACTTTAAGATACCTATAACAATAAAAGAGAGTTTTCCATATATGATTATATTTGATATTCAAACTGAACTTGAGATATTACATTCACTATCCATTCAGTATTTTGATATTTTGGGGGGTGTTTCTAAATGGTAATTACAATTGAATTAATAGATCTATTTCATATTTGAAACAAAGTAAAGTCAAACAAATAAATACAGAAGAAAGTTAACCATAAAGGTAAATTTTACTGTATATTAACCAAATGTGTTAATCAGGGAAAATTCCAACTTAACATTAGAATTTTAATTTAGGAAGACTAAGGATATTTTTTCAACATAGTTACATAAACAACTGATAAAATCTAATATCCAATAATCACTTCCATATAGGTAAAGAACAGACCAGGTAAAATTATAAACGTCTGTTAGCATACAAAAATCTTCTATTTAAGAACTTAGAGAACTAGTAAATTACTAAACTGAAATACAAAGAGCTAAGATTGTGGAGAAAGATGTATTACAGATATCAACTGATCTTCTGAAGTAACTGTTCTCCTGGGTATATTTGTTTGCTCTGGACTTTTATTTAAAGTTGAAAACCCAGGATTTATCTGGGCATGAGGAAACTGATAGGGGAGAACTTTCACATTGAGTATTTGAGAATTGATTGTATTTTCACATGCTCAATTACCATTCTTCCCAAGGTAAAAGCCTACAAAGTTTAGTTGAAAAGTTCTTAAAAATAGAACAGAATTTTTGGCTATACATTGGCCAACTATGAATTGATGTATTTCATTATAGCCAGGTCATTGAGTAAGGATCAATGGAGAAAACTAATTACCTTTTATGTATCAGCAAAAAGAATAAATAAAAATTAGAACACAAAATAAAATTAAAGTGGAATCACAAAACATCAAACAAATATGAGTAAATCAACAAAAACTTGCAGGTCTCTAGAAAATTAAAAATATTTTTGACAATTTGTAAAGAAGATCTAAATACAGAAATATTATACAAAAGGCATATTTCCTTGGTATATAATTCAACTGACATAAAAATCCTGGCAGTTTGGAAATGGGCAATATCATTCTAAAATATTTCTAATAATTTAAAGAATCAAGAGTATCCTAAGCAATCTTGAAGAAAAATAACTCATCTACAGGATTACTAGATATCAAAATCATTGAAATGGAATTAAAGTAAAATGTTGTCAACACAGGAGAAGACAGTAGGAACCAAAAAGAAGGTTCAGAAGGAGACTCAAATATGTGATTTTTTGACATAAGTAATGGATCTTTATTAAGTGATATTTGATGGAATTTAATAATAGACATGAAATTTAAATTTTCATTCATATCTATGGTAGGCAGAAAATAAATGTTCAATGATGCCAGTGTCCTACTTCCTAAACCTCAGTATGCCTTACCTTACATAAAAAAAGGAAAATTAAAGTTGCTGATTAAATTCAGTTTGTTTAAAATGGAGACATGCTGTGTGATCTGGTTGGGCCCAATGTAATCCTAAGGGTTCATAAAAGTGGAAGGATAGAGAGTGATTTAATACAAGGACATGGGTTGCCTTTGTTGAAGATGGAAGGTGTCAAGAACCAATAAATGAAGATAGATTCTAGTTTCTGGAAAAGACAAGGGAATAGATTCCCATCAGTGAAACCAGAAAATAATTAAGTGATGTTGACATGCTGCTTTTAGTCCAGTGAGATCTGTGTTAGATTTCTGACCTATGGAACTTGTAAAATAATAAATTTGTGTTGTTTTAAGCCATTTAGTTTATGACAATTTGTTACTAAAGTCACAGAAAACTAACAGAGTTCCATAGACAAAAATCAATACTGGAGGAACTATAAACCTGAAACTAAATGTCAAAGGTAGATGATTTTTTTTTTCATATAAAAGAGAAGAATATCTCCAAAATTGGGGTAGATAGAAATGTGTTAAACAGAATTGGAAAGGCACTAAAACAGGAGACATATAGAAAATTAGGCTATATAAATTTCATATTCATTTTCTAAAGTGCCATTTAAAAAGTAAAGTCAAAGAGGAGTAGATGAAGGTATTTTGTAGTACATATATCCATCAAAGTAATTCACATAAAATATATAATGTTCTACAAAAAATAAAAAGATTCAGAGACTCATTAAAACTATGGGTAAAATCTCAAAGAGCAACTTTGCAAGTAATGATGTGCAATTTGCCAATAGTCCTCAGTCATCATAGAAGCATAAATTAAAATCAAAATTCAAGACCACCACAGGCAGCCGTGTGCAGTAGTGCACCAGTAATCCAAGTGGCTTGGGACACTGAAGCAGGGAGATCAAGAGTTCAAAGCCAGCCTCAGCAACTTAGAGAGTCCATAAGCAATTCAGTGAGATCCTGTCTCTAAATAAAATACAAAAGAAAGTTTGGGGATGTTGCTCAGTGGTTAAGAACCTCAGTGGTTAAGCATCCTTGGGTTCAATCCTTGGTTTCCCCCATGCCCCCCCAAAAAGACCACCACAGGAGGTTTATTGGAATGTCTAAAATGACAGACAAAAAGATAGATACTGATTTTTTTTGAAAATATAAATCTATCTTTACTCACATAGAGCTGATTTAATTTGGGACAAACACTTTGGAACGCTATTTGGTAATATCCAAGGAAGTTGAATATGTACATATGTTTTCTTCAACAATTCTATTCTTAGATATATATTCATTATATTTTCACATGTATTCTCTACAATAAAAAATACACAGGAATGCAGAGAAGTACAATTCATGATATAAAAACTGGAGAAAAACAACAATATTCATCATCCCTGGAATGGATACATGCATAACATTCAAACCACTGAAAACTATCAGGGACCACAATTATTGAAATAACTACAACTACTCATTACAATGTATATATTATAATGAATATCTGAATAAAAGATTCTTAAAGTAGAAGATGATTTCTGAAGTATTCCCACTTATATAAAGTTAAGAAACAGGCAGTACTGACATATGTTTTAGAAGGTGACAGCAGTCAGCATTATTGTGTGAAAGGGAGGGGAGAACAAAGTGAATGGTTTCTTTTGTGGATACAGTGAATTTTCTATGATCTAGGTGATAATTACAGGACTGGGATTACATGCACTTTACAATTCAATCAAGAAATTAATAAGATAAGCATATAAATTTAATTCTGATTCGAGATAAAATATCTTATCAAACAAAAAAGAAACTGCTTCAACTTGTTAAGAATACCTTTATTATTTTTTTTTGCAAACATCATATTCAACACTTCTATTTCAATACCAGGAACAAAACAGAAAAAAATTAATAATCACCAAATCAATTCAACAATGATTGAAAAAACCAAAGCAGTAATAAAAGTACAAAAAATATATAAACATTAAACATGGAAGCAACACTATCAGTCTTTGGAAAAAAAATATGATAGCCTTCAAAAAAAAAGTAAAAGAAAATCAGTAGAAAAATATTAGAATTAATTACTGAGCTCTGAAAATTATTAGATGTAAAATTAACATAAGATCCCTTCAACCTTAATAGCAGTAAAATTTTAAGAATGAATTAAAAAAACATTATAATAATAAAGGTAGAGATAAATAAAATCAAGTATTGCTTGTTTTTTTAAAAAAATACATGATTTTATTTGCAATAGTAATAAAATACAAGATGCTTCTAAATAAACTCAATACATGGATGAATTTTTTGAAGAATGCATAAAATATCAATTAGAACCCATATAGAATGAAATGATTATTTTTCAAAGTGTTCTGGGAGGGAAATTCAGAGATTTTAGCATGTTCATTCTCCTCCAATAATCATTTTAAGTTCAACACAATTTCAATTATAATCACAGAAGGCTTTTCTAAATGTAACATTTGGAAAAGAGAAACAATTGTACAGAGTAGTGGTTTATTCATATTTAATATGGCAAGAAAAGTAAATTTGGGGGGAGGAGAACAGAACTGAGTTATTCCTAATGGCTTCTCTGTCATCACTAAATGTAGAAACTGGATTTTTATTATGTATATATTTGAAAAAAACTGATAAATTTAGAAAGATGATTTATTTTAATATGCTCTTTTCAGAACTCATTCTCTGTATTATCCTAATCCAATTATTGAACATTACTAACTAAAATCAAATATCACAATAAAAACTCCAGCTCTTAACACTTGGTTGGTAGAAAAAATTTCTCTGATACACACACACACACTCACACACACACACATACACAGATTCTGAGAATGTAGAATGTGAAAGAATATGTAAACTGAGGATATATATGTTTATCCTCAGCTATTATAAATTGCTAGCACTTTACCATAATACATATATTACATGAATATATTATTTTTTTAGAAACAACTGAAAATTTGGTACCAATTTTGTGAGTATGAGAACTCAGCACACATGGAGGCAATAGCTTGAGGGAAAAAAAAAATCAAGTTTTTAGTGAAATAATTTGGTTGATCAGTTAACCAACCATAGAAGAACATTGTATCAGATTCTGTTTAAATGATAAATTACATAGTACTACAGTAAATATAATATAGTAGATGGTGAATGAGAGGGCCTCTCATTCTCATCAACTTGACTAAAATTATCAACTACAGATGATTTTCTTACTGCCTATAAGTTCTTTTACTGCATTTACTCTAGAAAACTTGGAATTATAAAAAAAAATATATTTTTCCCCCAACACCTTGGCAAAATAACAGAAAAATTACTTTTCATGAAGACAAGAATCAGAGGGTAAAAAAGAAGAGTTCAGGCAAGTACACACAAAAAAATCTATAATTAAAGATAGTCCATTAAATTTCAAAAGCTAAAAAACAATGAACTATGGGAATGTAGAATTAGAGAAGAGGTGGCAAAGACTTTCCTTTAAAAAGACACTTGAGCATGGATGGTGGAAGGAGATTCTCATCATTATACAAAATACATGTATGAAAATGTGAATTTGGTGTCAACATAACTTATATACAAACAGAGATATGATAAATTGTGGTATAAAGGTGTATTAAGAATTGTAATGCAAAAAAATAATAAGAGAGCTCATGTATAATGACATAATTTGGCATGAACATACTTTATATACAGAGTTATGAAAAATTGGGCTGTGAATGGATAATTATGATTGTAATGCATTCCACTATTGTCATGTATGTCAGTAATACAAAAAAAAAGACATTTGATATGTTCTGAATTATAAAGCCTAGGTGAAAAGGACAGGGTGAGCTCTAAGGATATGGAACTGCATATCAGAACCACAGAGGGAATTTAAGGGCCTGAATGATCAGGAAAAGGATACAACAGAATCTATCAGGATTTTAGAATCTCAGCTGTTAGACATTGGACAAATCCCTGCTTATCTCTAAGAATCAGTTTCTATTGCCCTGAAGAAAAATGGTTTCAACACAAGGATTATATATGAAGATCAATGAAAATTATATAATTTTATGAGTCATAGCTCAGTGAGGTAAGAAAAAATGGGCCTATTTTAATACTGGCTTTTACTCATTTAAGCAATTAAATAATTAACAAACATATAAATTACATAAGAATCAGAAAGCAAATTTGAAGGCAAGTTAAAAAAGATTTTTGTTGTCTTTTTATTGTTGTTGCTGTTTTCTTTTTTAATCTAATAGGAAAGTGGCACCACATTTGGCTTCATGGCTCAGTGGTTCTGAATACACAAATACCCTAAGAGACTTTCACTCATTCTGTTCTAGCCAATTCTGCTCTGTTAAAAGCCACTGAAGTGGTATCCATTGGTATTAGAGTTGAAGCCAAATTGTTCCTTTTAGTTGTGACCTTTGCAAAAGAAAAGCTTTGTGCTAGTGGAAATGAAGGGGGAAAAGGATTATTCTAATACCCGCTTATTAAAATAACAAAATGTCATTTCCAGTGTAGGAGGTCATTTCAGTGTTGCTTTCTTGCTTGTTTGCGGTAATATAATTTTATTTGCTGAGTAATGATGGGTGCAATTAACCAATTAGGGTATTAAGTACTTGTCCCCTAAATTAAGCCTGCAAACATCCCTGGAAATTTGGCATTTGAAAACAATTGTAAAAAGAAAAATGTCCCCATAAAGAGATAATTCCTTGCCCCATTTTTTTGAATCTTAGCTTTTAATATTAAACCAAGTAAGTGAATTTCTGTTACTGATAAAACATCATTTTTTTCTTCATTAAAAATTTCCACACTATGAAAATATTTATTAACTCTGGCATGGTTACAGAATTAACTCACAATTTACCCACATATTACCTCCACTACAATGTGTTTGCTTTTATATCTTACTGAATGCACATTGCTTAAGGAAACTAATTTCAGCATCAAAAAGTAAATTATGACACATCACATTAAATACAAATCTGTAACTATTAACTTTCCATAAATATCATGTCATTCACTAGAATAGATTTTGAGAAGTAAAGGAATTCAAATATAAAGCTTATTCATATCTCCTGTTCTTACTATTGTTTTGGTTGGTCTTGGTGTACAAAGGCAATATATATGATGGACTTTAATAAAGGGAAAGAATTTTCCCAGTGGATATTTGCTGATAAATACTACTAAACTCAGTAATGGTATATTTTGAAAAATGCTTGCTATCTTGTGAATGAATTATAGACTTTGATTAAATGGCAGTTTTGTAAGCCTCTGAGTCTCACTTTCTATCTGTAAAAATGGAACCATACAATTTAAAATTAAAAATAATTGACACCCTTATGACATTACACTACTTCTAAATAGATGTCAGTGGTGCAACTATTGGTATTTAAAAAATATTAGGAAAAATGCTTTTGTTTCAATTTGTGAAAAAATATGGTATGGTGTTATTTTCTTTTATTGTATAAAACATCGTGTGAACTCTATGACAATTTTACTGGGTTAAGTTATTATTATGTCAATGCACCTCCACTGAAGAGAAGGCCAACTTATTAAAATAAGGACCAAGGAATTACAGGAGGATAGTATTAGTCATTCTTGCTGTCTCTCATCTGCAATAAGAGGCAGACTTATGAGCAAAATTGAGGGCTTAAGCTTCAGAACAAAATTGGGTGAAGATAATGATGAGCACACTCCACAGGGGATGCAGATTCCTTTCTTGAGCCCACAGCCTTTCCCAAGGATGCTTCCTGGATCTTGCTGGCTTCATTCTACCACCTACCTGCATAAGAAATAGATAAAATGAGGTAAGAGTGTACAGATGTCAAGATGGTCCAGGCAGGGTAAAAGAAAAATTCCAGCTGGAGTACATGATAGGGAGATGAGTCATCATGTCCCTGTTTAGGCTAAGTCCTGTTACCATGGCAACTCCCATCACCTAGGGCTTAATACCAAGTCAACTTCTGCCAGAAGTTCCATGTTCTAATTAGATAAAATACACTAACAAATGGGAGCAAATAGGGCTATGTATTCAATCAGGTTTGCAGGGAGGGGAATGAGGCACAGATCAGCATAGAAGATGAGACATACCTAGACATCAGGAGCCTTGGGCCACTCTCTCTCCATCAGCCCGCTGGGCTCTATTTTATGAAGGAATATTACTTTCACTTTCCATAAATCTGTGCTCTGTTGCTTTTGTGTGTCTCAATCAGTTTCAGTTATTTGTTTTGGATGCCAAGAACCCAGACCTCCAACTGGTACTCCATCGATATAAGAAAGACGAAAAAACAAACATTGAACTTTATGCAGTTTGGTCATTTTTCCATCTTTTATCTATTTCATATATGGCAGGAAGCTGAACCCAGCCAGTCAAGATCCAGCGGGTCCCTCGGCTAGCTGTCAGTAACAGAATGAAAAAAGCTTAATGACCAAAGCTAGCTAGGAAAGGATCATGAGTCTAACCACATTGAATTAGAAAATGCTTATTTTTGACATACTGGATTTTCATTGTTGTTTTTTTTTAAATTTTCTAAAATATTTCTGACAGAGACAAACTACCTCAGTTGTGTCATTTATCTCTGAAATACTGTTAAATTGATTGCATACAAAATATATCAAAGAGAACTGCAAGAAAAATATACTACTATTTTAAAGGTCTTGGCACTTGTAGATGTTCAGTGCTAACATTTTTGTGGAATATTGAGGAATTAGGGAGTTTTTTGAGAGAATTATAATGTATTAATATTTGGACAAGTCATTTTAAATTGGAGCACAATTTTTTATTTGTAAATAAAATAAATGAACTCTTCAAGTAATTCTAAACTTTTGCTATTAACATCATTAAAACTTTCTTAAATTAAAACCATATGCAAATTCCAGAATACAAAATAGATACAAATCATTGATGAGATCTACAAATCCTAATTTGTTTACTAAAGAAACAAGGCACAAAAATTTGAGACTCCAGTTATACCATACATTCAAGAAACATGATTTTTATTAGGTATTCAGAAAAAGGTAAAAAGAGAAAAGTTCTAAAAACACTTTATAAAATTAGTAGAATATTGATATAAAATCATAAAAGAGGAATAATTATTTAGGGAAAATATTTGAAATATAACTATAAACATTTTAAATAAAATATCACGAAATAATATATTAAGTATATGCACATGTGTTTTGTATATATGAATACATAAATAGATGTATATGCATACACATATGAATAAACTTCTTGATAAATTTTTTTGGTGACCTTGAGTGTGAGGGAAACTGGTTTGCATAAACAGTGTTGGTGGGAGTGCAAATTCTCCTAAATTCCATAGAAGACAAATAATATCATTCTAAATGCATGATCATTTGAATCAGTAATTTTCTCTTTTCCTATATATCCTTGTATACATATTAATTATATATGGATAATCAGGTTAATCGAAGCATTATTTGCGATAACAAAAGATTGAAATAAATCCAATATCCTGCAGCAAAAAATTGTCAAGTACCTCATAATATAGTAGTCTAATGGGCTTCTGTATCTGCTTAATTTAATAAAAGAAAATTTAGATGTACCAATATGAAAATTTGTCCTATATATTGTTAAATGAAAGAAAAACATTAGAGTAAATTTTTCTTTGTGGAAAAAATGGAATTAATTTTGTAATACATAAAATACTTCTAATATGAAATTCTTAGCACTGTTTGCTTCTTGACACCTTATGGGTTAGAAAAAAAAGAGATGAAATATTAATTGTGCATTTTTATTTAATATATATATTAATTGACATCTAGGACCTTGCAGGCTCTGGAAAGACTGCCTCTTCCAAGGCTGGCCAATTCCTAGAAAAAGCAAATGACTTGTCTGTGAGCATATTTCTCATATGTCAACCAAACAACACGGAGCCCATTAACTAACCACCCTCTTTATTAGATTATTTCACTCAGTGCCAGTGTTTTCCTTCCCTAATCACTGCAAGTCCAAGTACCAGAGAACATGGGACAAAACCCAATTCCAAGAACCCCCTGAAGTTTTTCAATCAGCCAATTCAAATATTGCTTACCCTGCCTCCTTTTCTTGGAAACCACAGTAAAAGCTCTTTCGTATTTTACCTGCACTAACTGCTACAGTTGGTATCTTAATTGTCTTCCAAAGAACCTTGGGTTAAAGCTTTTATTCCCAACTTGGAACTACTGGTAGGGGGTCAAATTTTAAGATGTGGGGCCCTGTGGGAGGTCTTAGATCATTGGAGGAATGCCTTTCAAGAGGGTAATGGGACTCCAAACTCTTTCCATCTCTCTTTGCTTCTAGCCATGACATGAATGGCTTTATTTTGCCATAGAGTCTCCACCTTGATGTGCTGTTTGGCCACAAGCCTGAAATCAACAGGGCCAATGATCATGCACTGGAACTTCCAAAGATCTGGGCCAAAATAAACCCTTTCTCTTTATAAGTTGAATGTCTATAAAAGGAGCTAAGTGTCATTATACAAACTCAAATGTGTATTAATAGCAGCCCAAATTACAAAATAAATATTACTGTTACTGAAAAGTGAATATATGTCCTTGAAAAATCTAGAAAAAAGTATTAAATTATGTGCCATGCTATATTATCCAGAAACAAATATATCCTTGTGACCAAAAATTTAAAAAAATATGTCCTTAAGGAGGAAAACTAGAAAATATGAATAGAGGAAACAAAAGTTCTAAATAAGTACAAATATATGTAGAATTTATATGTGTAGTTACTTGTCATACAAAGAAAACATTTACCCCTAAACTTACCAATAATCCAATGTGAAGCTGAATAAAATTTCTACTCAATTCCTTGTAATGTTCATAGGAAAGTTTAAAAGGAAAAAATAGACAAGAGTGTTTTAAAGAAGATAAAAAGCACTTGGCATTCAGCATTAAGAATTATTACAAAGACAGAATAGATAAAATTACGTGGAGAGGCATATAGATAGATTAATTAAATCATAAAACTGAAGAGAAAGCTCAGAAAAAGATTTATGTGTATATGGAAATTAGGAAGTTATATTATTACAAATCAGCAGGAAAGAATGCACTCTAGTCGAGTGTTTATCAATAGAGGAAAATTGTATCTCGAACATGCACCATTCACAAATAAATTTTAGTATTTATCTCAGCCAAATATGTTAATGTAACTTTTAAACTTGTAGATGTAAATGTTTATGAAGTTTTTGAAAATATTTGAGTGACATAAATCATAAAACAAAAGAGAAAAATTCTGGCTTTACTAGTTCCACACTCCATTCATCTCTTAGAATTTTTTTTTTTTTTTTTTTTTTTTTAGGGATTTCAGGACTCAAAAGAGCAGTGTTCTAGACAATCTTAATTTAGTGCAAAGATCCCCCTGATTTATACAAATCCTCCATGAGAGAAGAAAACAGAGCACATTTCTCTCATTTTTAAGGCTAACTAACTGAGGTACAGAAAGGAGATTAAGCCATTTCCCCATCTGTATATATCCCATAGCATCATGCTGTGATCCTCAAACATGCACAAAACATTTTTTTAAAGGAGATTACTATTTGATCAAGGCCAGGCATAACTAAAAATGAGTGGAAAAAAAGAATTCAACAAATGTCTTAGGAATGCACTTCATATTTAAATACACAAAAATTTCAACCCTCATACATTCTGGTATCATATAACACTACAATTATTATCAACTCCTCTGCAACTTATTTCATGCTATTTTTAAATATGTGCTGATTTTTTAAAAGTGTGACATTTTCTTTATTTAAACAGTATCATGTAGATTTTGAATGAACTGTGAATGCTTCAATTTCATTGAACAAGAAACAATTTCAATTTATTTTAGAGTCAGGAGAAGATGCTCCACAGTAACATTGGAAAGAGATGCCCCATCACACAGAAAATCTTCAAAGCACGATCTCTCTAATAACTTATTATAATGTAAGTCAAAGCTGGATTGTGCCTGTATGCATTGGAGTTACCAACTGTCTTCTATGTGTCAGTAGTTTTCTTCTTTTTAATAAAAAATGCAGTCAAAGTTACCACCATATAATCCTCACTGAAGAATAAGATTGGTGAAGCTTTTACATCTGTAATAATATCACACTGGCTTTCCTATGCTGATTTTCCCTGTAGGTTCCAAAGAGGGTTATGAGTACAGGAGTGATCCATTTGCAAATGTCTTTCAATCAGCACGTTAGTATAGAGAAAAACAATTTCATGACAATCAGTTAAATTAGAATTTATATTCCTTAACCCAATACTTCTATTGTAATGAATTAGAATGTCTGTGTTAAAAATACTGCTTATGAATTCAGCTGAGTTTCTTGGGGGAGGAGCTTTACTTTTATTACTCTTCAAACCTCCCATAACAGTATATAGCGTTGATGTACAATAGAAGTGCAAAAAGCACAAAATTTCTGTGTACTGAGGAAAAGTAAATTTGAGTATAGATTTTGCAATGTGTTCTATTTGTTTACTTCAAAAATCCTATTTGGTATAGAATATGCTATTGCTTATGTTTTTTTTAATCTAAGATTAAAACTTTTAACAATCATTTGTATAACCACCTGTTGTGTTCAAAGAACTGAATTAGGAGAGTATTTGTGTAGGTTATATAGGTTTCCTGACAACCTTATGATATATGTATTACTATTTTTCATTTTCCAGTGAGGAAGCAGAATTGTAGGTAGATTATTAAATATCCCTAATTCACATAGCTATTAAATGATAGTGAATATGTGTTCAAGAAGGTATACATATACATTCATGGTGAAACTGCCAATTGGTTCTACTGCTCTGGAAAGCAGTATGGAGATTCCTCAAAATCTAGGAGCGGAACAATCATATGACACAGCTATCCCACTCCTCAGTATGTATCCAAAAGATTTAAAAGCAAGATTCTACAATGAAGCAGCCACATCAGTGTTCATAGCAGCACAATTCACAATGGCCAAGCAATGGAACCAACCTAGGTGCTCTTCAATAGATGAATGGATAAAGAAAATTTAGTATATATACACAATGGAGTATTACTCATCCAACAAGAAGAATGACTTTATGACATTTGCTGGTAAATGGATGGAACTTGAGGCTATCATGCAAAGTGACATAAGCCAGTTCAAAAAGCCAAAAGTCAAATATTTTCTCTGATATATGGATGTTGATCCACAAATAAGGAAAATAAAAATATATATATATATATCAGTGGAGTAGACAAAGGGGAATGAAGAGGAGGTGGAGGGATGTGATAGAGAAAGACAGTGGAGTAAATCTGACCTAACTTTCCTATATGCACATGTATGAATGTGCCTCAGTGAATCTCACCATCGATGTGCATCCACAAGACACAATTTAAAAACAAGACAGTAAAAAAAAAAAATCTGTTAATACGTAGCAGAAATATCAGTAGAGTACAGGGAAGGGAATAGGGGAGAGAGGAGGGGAATACTAGACAGTGAATTAAAACAAATTACATTGCATGCTTTTATAATTATGTCAAAATGAATACTAATGTTCTGTAAAACTAAAAAGAAACCAACAAGAATAAATAAAAAGATAAAAATGAACCTTTATTCTACTTTTTAAAATTGAGGTATAATTGGTGTGTACTAAACATCACCCTTTTGTTGGATACAGAAAGGAATTTCTTTTAACCAAATTACCTGTAAAGTAGCAAAATTCGGAGAAAATAATAACGAAATGTGGCAAAATTCCAAAAGCAAGCAAGCATGTTTGCTTTTCCTCTTTATTCCGTACTGAAAAAAAAAATCTGTACTTAAAAACACAATAAAGTAAAATTGTGAGGGGGAAAAAAACAGGGCTGTGACTCAATCATTTTCCTTATGATTTAATGGCATTTGCCATGCTATAATTTAATGGCAGCAAATACCACATGCATAGAAGGACTTTCAATGATGCTGTTATGTTTCCTTTATTACATCTCTAATATATTAAAACACTGATTTTTAAACAGACATTTGGAATCTTAAGTTTATTGTAGCATTATTCCCTGGCATCTCAAAGCATGTTTTTCTTTTCCTTGTCATTTCCAGTGGCTTTAAGCATCTCAGATGTTACAATAGCCAAAAAAAAAAAAAAAAAAAAAAAAATTCTTTCACATATTTGATTAATCAAGCTCTCTAATTATTCCTGAGACTGTCTGCTCTCATCAAGTTTATTCCCAAAGTCATTGGTAATCAGCATGGCTCTGACCTTAAATGAGAATTCTAATTATGAGAAATGAAAGTAACTGAACTTTTAAATTTTCTATATTCAATGCATTCATTTCTGGTTGGTTGTTTTGGCTTCAGGAAATCCTACCTGGATAAGTAAGGTAGTCCACTTTTTCTGAAAAATCATGATTTGAGGCAGCACAACATTATAATAATCTCTGAAACTGATTCCTTAGGGAAAGAACAATTTTCCTTCAACCCTCATGAGTTCTTAGTTGGAAGGAACCTGCAAGCAAAGAACAAGAGAAAAATAAAGAGAATTTATTAACATACATATTTCCTCTGTACCAGGCCATGCAAAGTTATTGAAGTATTTTCCACAAAGAAAAGTAAAATATTAAAGTGACAATACAGTGAAAAGGATCTTTGAATATCTGGGTGGAAACTTGTGGGAAGGCAATTAAATGGCAGAAAAAAAGCCAGTTTGTAAAATTTATTAATATAAATTTAGTACCATCTTCAGACCAATAAGGATCTAAAGAATCCTGTAGCAGTTTCCTTGTGTTCTCTCCAGGAAAAAGGGTAGATGGGATAATTTTTGTCCCTTAAATATATGACCAGCTTTTCAGAAAATAATGAGAACAGAAGTTTTCCTGCATCTCAACATTTGTTCCTATTATGGGGTGGCAGATTTGGTCTCTCATAATTCTAAATGTGCTGAGGAATTAATAGGCATGGTTTTTGAAAGGTACTATTAAAGAACTATTTATTTGCTAAAGATTAAACTGAGAATATAATTCTCTTTTTATATATGTATGTAACACTCAAATAGAAAACTCAATATATATTATAAAACAAATATTTATAACTTATGTATATATTAACACAGTTATATATAACTCATATATATTAATTTATGCATATAACTAATACATGTATATGCATTAATTTATATAATTTTATAGCTCATATGTAATAGAGTTCAAATGTATATATATATATGAAAAAGAATACATACATATATGCACTCATGTGCACACAGAGAACATGTACATCTCAACTATTTAAGGTTTATGACTCTTCAGTAAAGGATTATTTAAACTGGTAAAAATAATGACCATTATGATAATAATTTGCCTATTTCTAAGATAATCTTTTTTAAAGGTTTGTTTTTCACTTTCCAATTTTTAGTTGAGATATGAACCTTAGAAATGAAAATAATTTGTAAGAGCAAAGAAAGAGATAATGAAACACTCAAACATAAGAGGACTCATTTTATGTAATTTTTATGTAACTTTTTCTAAAACAATTATCTATTTGATCCTATATGTTTCAGAATTACTTATTTAACAACAAAAAGAAAAACATGCTAGATTCCAGGAAAAAAAAAAAAGATCATTTGAATTTTCAGGGAATGATGCAGACACCTCGGGAAGAAATTTATTTTCAAAATTAATCTAGATATCTTGTTCTATTTTATTTCCTTCCTTTTCAAGCACTCAGATTTATAAGTTATGTAATTAAAAAGGTTCATTTGAATGGGAATATTTCAATTTTTTAAAAAATTAAATCTATGCCAAATTGTGAATGATTTTAAAAAATATCTATACACTTTAAAAAAATAACTCCCCCAAATTTCTCCTTTCACATGGTTAAAGACTTTTGAATGAATGATCTCTTCCAATTCTTATAACAGCTTTGGTAGTTAATGTGTTTGCTTTAAAGATGAGGAAATAGAATGTGAATAGCAAGAGTTTTCTCTTTAATGCTGCTCATAGGCAAACTGAGAAGAACATTTACTTTAATCAGTTAATTTATTCATCCAACAAAAAATTTTTCCACCACTCTCAATATGCATTTTGGAATGTGAGAAATCATGAGTTTTCAACTCATCTATTCCCCCTCAGTTTTTAGAACACATATTAATTGGTGGGATTGAACTCACACCAGCTCCAAGAATTGGATGCTACTTGCTTTTCAAGCGGGCAAAGTCCCATCTCACTGCTAATGTTAGTTTTTTAGAAAAGGATTGATAACCATGCCACACATGAATGACTGATTCAGGAGTGGTCACCATGGTTGGTCAATCAGTATTGATGGAGTGAAGTTTCATCTAATATGTAAGGAAGAGATTCTTACAGTCTCTCTGAATGAACAAAAAAACCTGTCATTTCTGGAACTCATATGAACTATCAGTGGGTACAAGGAAGAGCAAGCAGACAGACACTGAAGGCAGGCCATTGAATAAGAATGAAACTGGTCCTTGAGGTCGTTTGAAGTTGCTGGATCATAATAGTATGCACTGTCACCATACCACTAAATATGCCAGTCCACAGGCTAATTAATCCTTTCCACTGTTTAAACTACTTTCTATTGAATCCCCTTTTACTAACAACTTAAAGACAAAGATAAATTCTAATAGTATGTTATCACTTCAACTTGGAAAATTTGCTTTCTCTTTTATACAAAGGCAAGCAGAAATGTCTAATTTATAGTCAGAATGTTTTTCACTTATAAAGATGGGATGTTTAATGTTGTTTTATTGATTTTATTTCAGAGGGTATCTTGTTATTGATTTTTTTCTCTAACTCTTTGCAGTACAAGACATGCTACGCAGCAGTTTTTCTCAAACGAGATTGTTGCAGATGGTGATGAAATTCACAAATGCCCCTTCTGCTGAAAGATAGGCAGGACTTCGGTTACCCTCACTCTCATAGATCACGACTGAAAACACCTTTGTCTCCAAATGATTGTCAGCTTGAAAATTCCCACCCAAAGCTGAGGATGGTTGTTTGGATTAGTGACAAAGTGATTGATAGAGGCATGTGAAATGCATATTCAGTCATACTGAGAAGAAAATCCATGAACAAGTTTTGCTGAGCTGGACAAAATGACTGAGTGAAGTAGACAGCGGAGGCTATAATCCACCCCAAAGAGGTGAAAGGTAGAAAAATTGAAAACAAAAGAGATTTGCGTTTGAAGGCAGAGAATTTATACCTATCAATATAAACATGGGACTCAAAAACTTCAAAATGTTGACTTACAGGAAAGAAATTTGAATCTTTAAAATTAAAATGGAATAGACACAAAGTTCTTGGTAAGAGGATAGCATGTTGGAGGTCAGCTTCAGCAACTTAGCCAAACCCTCTCTCAAAATAAGGAGGGCTGGGTATGTGACTTTGTAGAGTGCCACTGGGTCCAATCCTAAGTACTAAAACAAAAAGAGAGGGAGAGAAGATAGAAATAGGCAGTAAAGAGTGAAATACTCAGACATCAAATCTAAGCAGCATGTGAGTTAGAATGTCATCTGAACATAATGGAGACATGAAAACCTAAAAAGGCAAGGTTTGACATACATGTCAACCCCAGATAGCTATGCTATTTAAGAAGGACTTGAGTTCTAAACCTCCCTCTGCATTTCTCATGGCTTATATTATATAGGAAACCATATTGCCAGGTGCACTAATTGCCTCCATCATTCTTTAACTGCAGTGTATTATCTGAAGTAAACATTTGGCCTTGGTCCCTACATTTAGGCAGTGGTTGCATTAGATCAAATATGGATAAAATTGATAAAGTAAATATGTGTTGCAGGCTTAATGTTGTTATATCCAGAGACATCTACATAGTACTTTTTTTTAGTTTTTAAAATTTTGTACAGTTTGATTCATTGTCTTTAGTGTACTGTTCTTTAAATTTAAGACAATCATATGTTCTTATATAATCACAACAAAAAATATACAGAATATTCCAGTGCTCCTCAAAAAATTCTCTAGCACTAATGTTTTAGTCATCTAAATGAGCTGCACTGATCTATTTATTTTTCTTAATTTTGCTTCTCTAAAAGTACAGAAATGAAAACATATAGCTTGTAGTTTTCTGAATCTCTCTCCTTTTACTTAGAAAAATATATTTGAAATCCATCTTTGTTAATGCATATACCAGAAATTTATTTGATTGCTTATAGTATGAACAGTACAAACATTCCTTTTTTTCTGTATCTCATTTTGTTTATAATTTCCCTAATGACATTTGGCTTATATTTAGCTTTGGTTGATCATGATTGAAACTACTGTACACATTGTATGAACTTTCATGTATGTGTTTCTTTGTGCATGTAAGCTTTCAATTCCATTAAATAAATAACACAGAACAGGATTGCTTATGAGATTTGTGAGCCTCTGTTTAACTGCATAAGAAACAATCCCTGTTTTCTGAAGAGCAGTACCATTCTTCGTTACAACATCCATCTTTCAATAATAAATATAAAAAATAGAAAAATAAACATCAAGTCTATAGTACACCTCAAAAACATAATCAGTTTGTTATTAAATTATCACTTATAAAACACTATCCACTAACAATCAGATTACATATTACATACATTACTTTTTAAATCAAATACATATGGATCACTAATTCAACCTCAAGCAGAAGATAGGTACCTTTTAGTAATTCTTTGTTAATTCTCTTATGCTGAGATAATATACCTTTTATGTTTCAAATCATTTAAGTTTGTTAAGGTTTGTTCTTCTGTACAGATTAGCCCAGATGGTTTAGTGATGGATGTTGAAGTACCCAAATAACATTATGGATTTTTCTATTTCTCCATCCAATTCTATTGTTTGCTTAATCTATTTTGAAGTACTATTTTTAGGGACCATCGTATTGAAAATCAGGAAGTCGTCTCTGAATTGAATTGCCTGTTTTGGCATTCATTAATGATTTCCTTTTTCCTTTACTCCTGGTAACATTTCTTCCTCTGAGGCTTACTTTGTCTGACACTAAAATAACCACCCATCTGTCCTTGGGTTAGTACTTGTATGATGTATCATTTCCCTATTTTCTTGCTTCTAACCCAGTTATCACATTATATTTTAAATGAATTTCCTCTAGACAAAATATAGTTTGCTCCTTTTTTTTTTTTTTTTTGGTATTGGGAACTAACACAGAAGCACTCAACTGCTGAACCACATCTCCAGCCCTATTTTATATTTTATTTAGAGAAAAGGTCTCACTGATTTGCTTAGAACCTGGCAGTTGTTGGTTCTCCTTTACTCTTCTCTGTTTGGCACTTCCATTTTTTTTCCACAAATTTAATTGTAATATTCATGAAATATCAGAATAATAATGGTTTTCAGTTAGACTCATAATTCTGTCTTTGAGATTATTATTATATATTGATTTTCTACTGAAATTTGATCATGATTTTTCTTGACTAACTTTTGATTTTACTTTTAACATTTTACTTCTTTTGTTGTTATAGGGACAGATGAGGCAAGGAACCGAAGATAGCAGGACACAGTTTTATTTGGCTGCAGCCAGGTTCAGAGGGCACAGTTTTTGCTGTAATCAATTAATCCCCTGAACTCCAAGTTCAGGTTGTTTCAGAATTTTATACCCAGCATGTGAGGGGAGGAGCTCAAAAATTCACAGTCTGCAGAAGTTCCCATAAAACTAGCTTTTTCTTCACTATTCTGGGCAGGTTAACTCTTAAAGAACAACACCTGAGAAGGAGAGAGCATTTTTCTCCCCTTTGTTCCTCCCGCTGCCAGCTGTTACCATGGAGTCCAGGTGATAACTTCTCTTCTCTTAGAAATGTAGGCATCTCTGTGAAGCCCCAGCTCAAGTCCCGAGGCCTTGTTTACACATTTCTACAAACTACTATACTGGATACATGTTTGTGAAAAACTAGTGTGTCCAGCTTCTGGAGTGCTGATTTCTTCCTGGCTAGCAGCATAGTAAAATAGGTTAACACGAAAATAGGAAGTTTAACTACATTGAACTCTTTTGTAGAGACTCTTTAGCTTATAGACTTAAAATTGATTATTGTGAAGATTTCTGGAGTAGCCTGGTTAAGACTTCCTGTGGAGAAAGGGGGTTCCATTAAACTGTCATGAGACATTAAGCCTTCTGACGTATGCTTATTTTCCTTCCTTTATTTCCCTTCTCTTTCTGTCTCATTTAACTTAGTAGATAACAAACTGCATATTTATAATTTCAGATTTTTCTGAGATTTATGAAGTGTTTTACACTCAGTGAAGGCCTTACATTATGTAATATATTACATTGTATACATATGTATGTGTAACATAAGAAAAAAAAATTTGGCTTGGTTAATCATCAAATTCTAGAATTATTTATCTCCCTCTTTTTAAAAGTAGAATTTCCCCCACCATTTCCAGCTTTAATTGTTCTCTTCTTGCTCACTGTTGAGAAGTGTCAAGTTTGTGTTGAATATTTTGTTTGCTACCCAGTTGCACAACTGTGTAATTAGGGCCCATCCTCAGATAAAAGCTGCAAAAAAAAAAAAAAAAGAAAAAAGAAAAAGAAAAGAAAACAATGCACTATATTAATTTGGATTTACATTATTTCTTTACATATAAGTCCCTTTGTTGTGAATCAAGAGCACTGGTTTTTAACTGTAGTCCATGACCAAAACCTCCTGCAGCTGCCTCTGTCCTGCTAGAATAGCACTGAGCTAATGCCCACTTATCTCACTAGAATCCTAGATTTCAATTCATCTGAAAACAAGGGTGGACCTGAGACATGTAAATTTAAGCATTGCACTTATCCTCTTTAATATGTAGAGGATTCAGGAAAATTCATCAGGAAGAGCAAGGATGACAGATCAGATGACAAACCTCCTAAATTATTATTTGGCCACTATTGCAGTTGCATTCAATCCATGTGGACAGAGTGCTCAGATACAGCAAATTCAGAAAGTGTACAGAAATGTTCATAAGCAGAGAAACAGAATGGAGTATATTAATAATTCTATTAAGATCTGTTTGTGGCAGATAATACCATAATCACCTAAAGAAATTTTCTGAAAACAAGTTTGAATAAAAATATCTAAAATTATTAATAAAAACCAAAAAGGAAATGTCATACAAAGATTTGTTTTTATCTGTCTTTCAGCAACAGAGAAGCTACTAATCAAATTAAAAATTAAAATATATAAAATCAGAAACTGCCTATACATGTTCAAAGATTTGTTGACTTAGAAAAAAGAAGTTGAATGAAAACAGTTTTATTCATGAAAGATTTTCTGAGTATTCAGAACTTACAAAATTCCAATATTAGTCTAATTTCCATTAAAGATAGGTCCTAATACCTTCTGTTTAAAATTTTTCCATATTGCCATCAAAATAAAAATTTAGATAATTTTCTTTTTTTTTTGTAACATGTGACAAAATTTTTATTTGGAAAATTTCACATTCTTTATTTATATTTTTTCTCCTAATTTATAGCTTAGTATAGAAAGGGATTATGTTTCCATTCAAAATATACCTATTAAAAAGTATATTTATAAACCATTTTTTACATCCCAAGAATTCAATGAGATTGTGCCTGATTTTGAAACTTTGAAAATTAAATGCAGCTCATTTTCAGGTATTTCTATTTAAAATATTAATATGAGAGACAAGCCTAATTTTAAACATGTTGCTGTCTTCATTTAGAAACAGTTATTAGTATTCAATTCTGAAAATATTTCAATATAAACTCCTAAATAATTCTGTTTGGTAAAAATTGGGGGGCTAGGTAAGCTGTGTCAGATTTCACCTAATAATATTTTATAAATTTCTTGGGGATTTATTTGACCCATGAAATTTAGCTGATTACATATAATTCCAGATAGATTTTTAAATTCTGTATAAGGTCTCAAATACTTTCTCATTCTTACCTTTGATAAACCTAAAATACAGAATGAACCTATGAAGGGGCAACTTTCCATTAATTTTTTTTATGTAATTATTCTTAGTGAAACGGAGTCATTGAAATTATTTTCAGGAAGTATTTGTTCTGGATAAAATGAAATATCTTATTTCATGGTTTTCATCACAAAATTATAATTTAAATCTATAAGTCAACTTGTCAACATGTTTCACCTTGAACTGATGAGGTAATTCAGAGGTGTGTGTGTGTGTGTGTGTGTGTGTGTGTTTCCCTCAGGCTTTTGTTTATAAGCAGAAATAAAATTAAAAGTTCATATCCAAAAAAAATTTTTAAGGTTTAAATAAAACATAATATTTGCTTCTTTTGTACTTTTAAAACAAGTGTTTGTATGATAGAACAACTTTTATTTGATTACTTCAATGACTAGTTTGGTGAAGATATTATGCTGAACAGAATAAATACCATCCCTCCCAAAGATGTCCACATTCTAATACCTTAACTGTGAGTGTTTGTTTAACTTACATGGTAAAATTAACTTTGCAGATTTAATTAGGTTGAAGATACTGACATGAGGAATTAGGGAGTGGATCCAGGTGAACATAATGTGGTCATAAGTGTCCTTGGAAGAGGAAGCCAAGAAGGTCAAAGTCATAAACACATGGGATGACAGAAGCAGGAGTCACAGTCAGAAGGACAGAATGGCTATGTTTATTGCTTGAAGATCAAGGAGGAGCCATGAGCCAAGAAGCATGGGCAAGAAGCTTAAAAAGACAAGGAAGCAGATGTTCCCCTGGATTCTCCCAAAAGCAGTGCAGCCTTGCTGGTACCTTGATTTTAGGCCAGTCTGTCTGATTTAGACTTCTGACCTCCAGAGTTATATTAAATTTCTATTGCTTTCAGCCGGTACATTTGTGTCAATTTATCAGCAGCAAAAGGAAACAAATAGTATTATCTTGACATGAATTTGTATGGTTAACCTTATTAAATTTCTTATGATTTTGTTTACCATTTGCCCAAAATAGAAAATAATTTCACAACATTATTCTAAGAATAAAAAGTAACTTAATAAAATTAACCTACTGCATAGTTATAATCACTTTAGTGAGTAAATGAGTGAGTCATGTGATGGCTTCACAACAAGGGCTTGAAATTATTGATGAGTCATTGTACTGTGGGCCTACATTCCCTCCCTAAGAATAAGGGCTCATCTATGACTTTACCAATAGAATATGGTAGAATTTGGACCCCTGGAGATGGTTACCTGTTATAAAAATTGTTCCAAAAATAGATTGCATGTTCATAGTCTACAATATTAAAACACAACTTCTGTACCCACTGAATTATTTACTTCTAAAATCTACAGAGATTATAATACTGACTTCCTTTTGGACTTGCAACACTTCTGCCCACTCGTTATACAAATGAGCTCAGACACTGTGCTTCAGGCATCTTAGCAATTATCTTCCTTGTTTTTTCCTACACAAGTTAGGAGCCTTTACAAGCAATTTTTATGTTACAGTCAATTTTGTTCTTTTTTGTTGTTGTTGTTGTTGTTTTAACCCAACAGTTTCTTTTGTAAAAAATATGTTATATGTTATGCTTAAGAAAAAAATTGGGTTACAAGGAAAACCTAGGAGTAAAATGGTTAATTTGAAGAATCTAAAGTCTAAATGTTTTAAAATTTTCCGGACTTTTTAAAATTTTCAGATAAAGTTAAAATATGGATTGCCATCAAGTGAAGGACTGTACCATTTTCTTTTGGCAAAAGCAAGTGAAATAGATCTAAATATAGTGCAAAATATACTTTATCCTTTGACTTTGATGCAAACAACAGTGCTATAACAACCATATCTAAGCAAAAGAAAATAGCAACTGTATAGCAATTGTTTAAGTTGTTTGTTTATCCAATTCCAGGGAGTTATTTAATATACTTTTTGAACATTTTCATGTATAGTGGACACATCTTCCAGTTTATTTATGCAAATGTGTACTAAATAAATTTATCTTTGTTTTTTCTTTGGGGGGCCCAGAGACATATTACAAGTTGTCATTGAGCTAGTGCTTTAGGAAATTGGCAAACATGGGGCAAAGTTTGATCATCTTTAAATATTTGGTACAAGCTCTCTGATGTTTACAACTCAGCTGTTAAAACCTACATGACTACATTCCCCCCCCCCCAAGTAGGCTATCAAAACAAGAGTTTTCTGTCTCAAAGAACATTAAGAAAAGTTTTTGCCAAGCCAAGGATAGAAAGGATAATCATGATCTTTCAGATGAGTAATGTTCAGTATCTTGCTATTTAGAGGCAGATGACACCAGTGATTGCCACTTATATAGGTAGAGTAAAATGATATTTAATTTTTCTTGAGTTATTAACTGGATGAGGGAATATCACTAAGAATTATCTCCTTCAGAAAAGACCATCAAACTGATTCCAGGTGGCAGTGTGCTGATATATCATGACTTTATCCAAAATTATTGACTAGTGTCCGGGAGGTAGGATAGTGACAGATGGTGAAAGTCCAACTGTTACTTTACCATAAACTCTTTGGTTTAAAAAATATTTTCTATTTATAAGTAAAATATATTCAGAAACTGTTAGTTTCTTTACAATACGAATAAAGTGCAATGACACCAATGAAATTGTAATTTTTACTCATTCAAATTGTCAAATGAATTATTTGTCTACTTAATTTCTAAAGAAGACTTTCTCATTATCTGTCTTGGCTTTGCCTCCCATTTCATAATCTCATATCATGCCTTCCTCTGTCATATTTTTAGTTCCATACTATTTGACGCTCATACTCACCTATAAGTGTCCAGAGAACAATACCATAGTTTTGTTCATCACTGCATCTCTTGTTCCTAGGGTAGTGAGTAGTATGTAGTAAGTGTTCATTTAAAAGAGGTATCATGTGACTAATAATGAAAAATAATAATATTTAGTATGATGCAATTTAAAAATGCATTCAGAAAGGATGGTCTTCATGTGAGAAAGGACACTCATCTCATATTTGATTGGTTGAAAGACAAGTGAAGCAGGCAAGTATAATAGCTTTGGGTAAAGGAATGAGGTCTGCAACCACAGCAAGCTGTGGCAAGAGGAGCAGGGTGAAGCATAACACATGAGGTATAGATGCCAGTACCTGAGTGTACATAGGTAACAGGAAACAGATTTTGAAAGCATTTTTCTTTAATGTGATTTTGCTGACATGAAGTCATGAAAAAACTTTAAACAGGAGAATAATAGGACAAAATTTTTAGTTGAGTAAGTAAAAGATCTGCAGTAGATTTGAGGGTGAACAAGAGTAACTACTCCCTGTAGGCTCAGTCTCCCTGATCTTTGCTTTGAGTTTGTGGACAGCATATTTAAAACAAATGTCTTGCTCTGTTAAATTGGATGAAAAGAAGCAGAGGTATGTAAATTTATAATTTGACTGAAGTTTGAAATTGTTCTGGATCTGATACTTTATCTAGACTATTCTTATAATTTGTAATTTTATATTACTTTTCACATTTTACTCTTTTATTTTTAAATTTTTTTTAGCTGTCGATGAATTATTTATTTATTTATTTATTTATTGTTCTGAGAATGGAACCCATGCTAGGCAATCACTCTACCACTAAGCTAGTTCTCAAATTTTAAATGTAAATTCAAGCCTATATAGTTCTATGGCATATAGCATAGCTCTATCTGATGATTTGATACACATCATCTTCCTAAGGTAGGTTTTCCTTCAGATATTTGTTACAGATTTGAGAACATAACTTGTCTTTGATAGAAGCATGCATCAAACAATTATTTTTATTAAGCAACAGGATATATAAGAATGTAACATTGCTGTTTAACCCATAGATATTTTTGGTACTAAATACATGTTCCAAAATAAAGATTTCCATTTTGACAACTAATAAAACATTTTGGAAAGGATTTTGTGTGTGGCAAATTAGAGTTTACATTCTTTGCTTTTATGATAAGAGCTGTTACATTAAAACGAATCCCATGTTTAATTCCCTGAAGAGAATATCTACTGAGAAGAATCATGATATCATTGTGTTAAAACCTAATGCATTCATATAACATGTATTGTCTGATATATAAAAGGCTCACTTCTAAGTATCACAGAGTAACAATGAAGAAAAATACATTGTGTGTACCATAGTTAAGGCAAAGAGAAAAGAAAAACTTCAAATAAATATGGTAACTTAAAATAGATGAAGGTGCCTATTACCACAAATATGATTTACAGAAAGTCTCATGAATGGGGTAGCATCTGTGTCTGGCTTACAGCCCCCAAAAAAGTTCCTCAGACAAATCCTAGGCTAAAAATGCCAGTGGAAACATAGAGATGTAAAAAGAATGTCATTGTAAGGGAGGCAATTATTGTTTGTGTGTTGGGAGGAAAGGTTATTTTGAAAGTACTATAAAGTACCAAATATGACACCAAAAATTTTATTAGGGAGAAGTCTGGGAGGGTCTGGAATTTCTTGCTTTAGGTCAAGAAATACTGATTTAGTGCTCAGGAGGAAATAAAGATAGGATTTGAGGTGAATTTTAATATAAGATATTTTTAGATATGGGAATCTGGGGCTGGGTTAGAAATAAAAATGGCATTGAGGGCAAGCTCATTGTAATAGTGATGTTTTAATTCAATACCTTCAGGGAGATAGAGAACAGATAAGATAGATTAACCAGAAAGAGCTAAAAGATCAGTCAGTGATCAGGCCAATCTTTCTCCATTTTTCCTTAGTCCATTCTATTGAAAAAGACCCTATTTGTGTTAAATGAATTGATTAAAACGGAAAATTCTAAGACATTATGGGCCATTAGACTTAAGCTACATTTTGTAAACTAAGTGAAGAATATGCAAACCAGACAATAAGAATGAGAAAATCCTCCATGTTTGGAAGAACTAATGATTACACAAAGACATACCTTCTGTAAGGAATTGTGAAATCCCCACGAAGCAAGCCCAAAAATAACATTGACTTTTTGGTGATTTTTTTAAAATTTTCAGATGGGACAAGAGAATTAAAATAAATATATTATTTTTATTTATCATCATTTCCTCTGACATGTGTTCCTTTTAAGTGCTCAGAGTTCCGTATGTTAAGAAAAAGTACGTGGTAGTTTGTAAATAAACATTTTTGAAGTGAAAGAACTAATGGCTGAATTAATCTGTTTGACAAGATGTTTTGTGCAAACTGTAGTAAGTTTTAAATGTTTTGAAGTCTAGACACAAGATTTCTTTTAAGGCAACCTACAATTATTTTAGCCATTTGAATAAATACCCGATCATTAAAGTTAAGCTTGTAATTAATTAGAAAATCAAAAAAAGTCTCTTTTTATATTTTCTATTAAGGTTATGCTTCCAAGTCAAAGAACTTGGACCCAATCCTCAAGTGTTAAGAAGTACAGAAATTTGGGATGCCAATGGGGATTTTCTCTCTTGAGTCTAGCACTATTATTTGGGTTACTGTTTTAGTCATCTTTTTCACTGCTGTGACAAAAAGACCTGATCAAAGAACTATAGAGGAGGGAACATTTATCTGGGGACTCATAGCTTCAGAGCTCTCAGTCCATGGACAGCCAGTTCCATTCCTCAGGGCTTTAGGTGAGGGTGAACATCATGGCAGAAGAGTATGGCAGAGGGAAGCAACTCACATGATAATCAGAAAGCAGAGAGAGATTCCACTGGCCAGATATAAAATATGCACCCCAAAAGATTGCCCCCAATGCCCTACCTCCCCCAGCCATACCCCACTGCCCTTCAGTCTCCATTCAGTTAATCTCATCATGGCATTACTTCACAGATTGTATTAAGGTTCTCATAGCCCAACCATTTATCCACTAAACCTTCTTGCATTGTCTCACACATGAGCTTTTGGGGGACAACTCACATTCCAACTATAATAGTTAAATATAGTGGTACTGAAGGGGACATGTATTCTCTGCAGTGAATCAAATTCACCTGGAAGATGCAGGTATACCTCAGGTATGAAAGCTGGTAGTTATTCTCTCACAACTGCAGGGCTTTTTTTTTTCTTTTCCTTGCTCAGACAAAAATTCAATTACTAGAAAATTTATTGTCATTATAAACCTAACTTGCTGGGAGCCATTAGCCAAGTAGGTATGATAATTTCCTTGCCAGCATACCCCATGTTGCTTAGTGGAAGGACTCGTGGAAATAGGACATTTTGCAGTGACATTGCATGTAGGTGACCTTGCTCAAGGACCAGGGCGGTTCCAGGTTTAGGGTGTTCCCGGTTTAGGTTCCAGGTTTAAGGTTTAAGATTATTCCTGCTGGGAATAGGGCGTATCCTGCTGCCTGAGTTCCCCTTGAGTTCTCACGGGATTCAGACAGTATTTTTTGGGAGATAGAAGCCCAGTGGATGTGGATTTGGGCAGAGAACGTGGATTTCCCCAGAACGTGATTGTAGACGGCTGGTGTGAGTTCGGGAATAAAGAGTTGCTGTTTGAATCTACAAGCTGTGTGGTGGCTCGTGATTTGTGCCCAGCCAGACTGCGGCACTAACTGATGACTGTGACAAAGGAGCTGTGAAATGTAGTAGAAAGTAATGTGTTTGTCTTCTGAACATCTGGGGTTTAGCATGTATCCTGTCTCTAACACTTACCGGATTATCATTCAAGATATTCACTTGTTTTTCTATTCACCAAACATCTCCTGAGTTTCAGGTAAGAACCAAGCACATCTCTATTCTCTAGGCATGCAACAGCAAGCAAAACTAACATAGTGTCTGCCTTCAAAGAGATTGCATTCTGTGGGTAAATCATACAATGAACAACTAAAAAATAATTTCAGGAAATGATAATTTTCATGAATAGAAATGGTAATGGCATAGCAGCTGTGAGGTTCTATGGATATATGTACACAACAAATGGTTTACTTTAAATCAAGGAAGGTAATTTGAGATGAAAACTGAAGGATATAAAGTCAGCTATAGGAATTAAACACACTGATTATGTTTTTCCTTCTATAAAATTAAATAATATTATCTGCTTTGTTAATTATTTCTGAGGGTTAGGAAATAGTCATCATTAGTAATGTTGTGGTGACTGGCATATATTAGAGCCTTAAAAATGGTGGACATTAAGAACATTTTTAATAGTGTTTGGTGGTGCTATTCTTTTATGAAGTTTTTCAGCATGTCCAGAATCTCACAATCACTTGCTGGTATCCTGAATTAAGGAATCTTCTTTAACATTTTCTCACACCTGGGCAAAACTGACTGACTGTATAAGTAGATGCCTGGTTCTAGTCCACCTGTCACCCACAGATGTTCATGCTCTTTTTTAAAATTTAAAATTCCCTATTATTGCTAGTCTTACTGATATGTCTTTACTGATAGGTAACTCTTTCAAATATTTAGGGGGTTCAATATGGAATTATTTTACAGTTGAGCCATGGAAATAAATGCCATCTTTGGAATCAAAATCAATTTTTCTTGCCTATGTCAGTCAACTAAATATATTATGGTCAGAGAAAGTGGCAACTAAAACAAAATTTTTAATATATTTGAATTACATAGGAAATATTATTCTTTTTATTTATTTATTTATTTATTTATTTTTTGCTAGCATATATACTGGTGGTATTGCTATTAGCAAATAACATTTTAGTAGTGAAACCACTTGTGGTGGTGCATTCCTGAAATTCTAGGTCAGCCTTGGCAACTTATACCCTGTTTCAAAATAAAAATAAAAGGGGTTGGGGTTATAACTCAGTGGGAGAACACCACTGGGATCAATTCCCAGAACTGAAAAAAAAATTAAAAATGTACTGTCATGTAACATATTTATGCAGACATAAATATGTTTTATTATGTTAAAAATGTAATCCTGGATTAAGTTGGATAAACAAATAGCAAGATACAGATAACTATATGTAATAGGGATCCATTTCCATGAACACTTTAAAACACACAAAAGTAGATGATATTCTTTTCATAAATGTATATGTATGTTAAATCTATTTTACATAGGCAAAGGAATAAGAAAATATTTAAAAGAAATTCAGCATACTGGCTATTTCTTGAACAGGAGATTTAGGACATTGAGAGGATCAAGCAACTTATTGGAATATTCAAACTTTTTAAGTAAGAGTGTTCAACAGTGGCTCACACAATTGTGTGTAACTTACTTTACATGTTTATGGTGACATAGGTACTTGATTCTCTAAATATGCTAAATGAATTATTTTGTACATTTAAAATATTTTATAGCTAAATGCAGAAATTCATATCCATAAAATGAAAAAAAGTATCGACAAAGTATCAACACATACATATTCTCTTTTATCAAAAAGTATCAGCACACACAAATTACAGTAAATAAAAGACATTCTAATGACATACCCTTTTCTCAGGAAGGTTTCAATCCTGGGATTCAAAATGTACATTTAATTTAAGCCTTTATAATTATTACTAATGTGTCTGTTTATAATATTAAATAGAAGCTTAACTCTTAATATTGGAGTTTTTGCCCATGTAATGAACAGCAAAATATACAAAAACAGAAAAATATACCCTATACATGAAAACGCATGTTTTATTTTAATAAACCTCTAACAATATCTACTTCCCCAAACAACATATTTTCACATTTTTCTAAATGTGGAGCTAGAATTCTATTATTAATAATTCATGAAAACACACTAGAAATGAGAGATGTGTCTTTAAGCCCTTAGCTCTGAAAACAGTTTGATGGCAGAGAAATAGCTAGAATTCTCTAAGCTTTAGTTACATATCTCTGAAAAGAGAAGTGTGGACTAATAGAGCTCATTCATCTGTAAACTTGTATGAAATGTGCTGGAAAAGGCCCTCGTTGCACACTCAGTCTTTCACTGTCTCCTCATTCGTACATGATGTTCTAAGAAATATTTATCAAAAGTTGATTCTCACTTCCCAAAAGGAACTGAGTATCTATCACTGTATAGAGTCTGAGAACACAATGTTCTCCAATACCACCTCATATTGACACAAATGCCTTCTTATGTCTGTTAGGTATAAGTGGAGTGGTCATATAAAGTCAAGTACACAACTCATATGTGTTTCCCCTCTTTTTCAGTCTGGTGTTTTTCAAAGCATTTTTATAAATTTATTAGTTATTCTTAAACTAAGCTTTGTATTCCAAACACACAGTACTTTGCCTGTACTTTGCCTTTTGTATAATGAAAAACAACTTTAAGCAAGTGTAAGTCACATTGTAGTTTTTTCTAACAATTAAAATTTTATAATATAAAATTGTATGTCATCATTTACCAGAAGGTGTGTGCGTGTGTGTGTGTGTGTGTGTGTGTGAACAGCAAGGATGCAGGTGGTGGGAAATACACAATATTAATTCCCATTGTATTTGCAATTTATAAACTCAAGTGAAAGACATGAAGAAGGCAAAATATAACAGTCAGTCTCATAAAACCATAAAGTGATGAGCTATTCTTTTGTGTTTTTCTAAGTTCCAAGTCTAATACATGATTCCCATTGTATCTTTACAACAACCCTAAAAACCAACTGATGTAATTACCAGTAAAAATAGATTAGAGCTCCACACTGTAAGAATTTTTCTTAAGATCACAATTGTAGAGACAGTGGATCATTGAACTCAAGTCTGAATCAAAAGTATCTGCTTTCTGATTGATCCTAGGAATTGACTTTGGTTTAATTTACTGTGCAAGGACTACCTGTGTGGTCTCTGGATATTTGAAAAGTGATGTAAATGCATACTTAGTACAACAATTTCCATTGATTAGATACTTGAAGTTCGTATTTCCTTTATCGTTAATATGCATGTGCTATACTTCCAACATGTTGCCAATTACTGATAGGAAAATTTCATAATCTTCCTTTTTTGTGCTAGGAATTATCCATGAAAAAAGTACAGCCCTCATATTCACCAACTTCTCAGGCAAGGATGATTAAATCCAGCTTTAATAAATGTAAGAACCAAGATTGAAACTAATAATAAAAAGAAGGTTTAACTAGTTTGACATAAGCATTCACTGCTTTCTTCATTAGCTTATAAGACACTTAGGTTAGACTTTAAGTCTTTTTCTCTTTTTTGGTCCCAATGCTTGGAATATTGCTGGCATGTATGAGATGTTGAGTAGAAATGCAAGTGACCCACTAAATACTCCTTGAAATGTGTGTGTGTGTTTGTATGTGTGTGTGTGTGTGTGTGCATATCAACTGCTCATTTGATATTACATTACTATAATGATAAGGATTGCCATTGTGAAGTTCTGCAATATTAAGACTTAAAATCAAGGAATATGACAATTTTATTTCTCTCAGTTTGTATTCTTCAACTATTCTGTGCAGCTCTTCCCAACTGTCACTTCCTTGATATGAAGATTAACTTTATATGTCGATTCAGCTAGGTCACAGTACCCCATAGTATCCAAAATAGGTCAACCACCAATCTAGATGTTGCTCTGAGGATATTTTCCAGGTATCATCCATGATGAAATCACTGTATTTTAAGAGAAATACATTACCCTCTGTTTTAGTCAGCCTCTTCACTGCTGTGACTTGAAACCTGACCAGACCAGAACAACTGTAGAGGAAGAAAGGTTTATTTAGCGGCTCATGGTTCCAGAGGTCTCAGTCCAAAAGTAGCTGGCTCCATACCTCAGGGCTCAAGTTGAGGCAGGGGGAACTAGCTCACATGATGATCAAGCAGCAGAGAGAGAGACTCTACTTTGCAGATACAAAATATATAAACCAAAGCAAAGGCCTCAATTCTCCCCTCCTCCAGCCACACCATACTACTTCAGTTACCACTCAGTTAATCCCTATCAGGGTATTAATTCATTGATTGGGTTAAGACTCTTTATAACCCAATCATTTCTCCTCTGAACCTTCTTGAATTGTCTCATATGTGAGCTTTTGGGGGACACCTCACATTGAAACCATAACACCCTCCATAGTGTACTGTGCCTCATCTAATAAGTCTAAGGCCTTCAGGGATAAAGACTGAGCTCCCAGAGGATAAAGAAATTCTACCTCCAGGCTCTCTTCAGACTGGAGTAGTAAAATCGACTTGTCATGGCTCTTGAGCCTGCCTGTCTGCTTTACAGTGTTTGTATTTGTCGGGCCCAACACTTAAATCCAATTCCTTAAAATTTCTCTTCTCCTCTGTGTCTCTCTAGATAGATATTTAGATGTAGACATCCCATTGATTCTGTTTATTTCTCTGGAGAGTCCTAACACGCCTATACTTGAAGGAATGTTTGGGCAGCCTTATGCCCAGGGCTTGCTTTACTCTTCATTTGAGACACAAGTTGTAATTCTTTCTTTGTACGCCCTCTCCCTTTCCCCCTTCATATGCCTGAAACCCAGAGAAAAGGTAATTTTTTCTGCTATTGTCTGAAAGTATATGTATTGTGGGATACACTATTTTCTCTAAAGTACTGTATTAGAAGTAAATAGGCCAGGACTTGAAGACCAGTTCCACCTCTCATTAGCTGCATAGCCCTGGGTAAAATAAGCCTCGGTTTAGTTATTTTTAGACGGGGTTTTTTATAATCATTAAAGAAATGCATGGGTTACCACAAGGTTAAAAAAGAAATAATCAATATTTTTATTAGCTATTTTACCCAGTCAGGAGAATAAAATGTCAATAAAAGATTTCCTTGTGTTTTATTAATACTGCTTCAGTTTTACTCCCTGAAAATCAATTGCAACTAACATTTCTGGGTCAGTATGCATTGATATTTTTCAAATGCACATATTAAGGATAAATAAGTTTGATGACTTGAGTTCAAGATTATTTTCAAGAGCAGATGATGTGATGAAATAGTCAAAGATCGCAAAGAAGTAGGTACTATGTGGGACTTGTTTCTGCCGTACCCAGCACAGGTAATTAATTACCAACTATGTTAAGGACATGGGTTTTATCTTAAAACTTCTTCTACTGGATGTGTTTTAGCTTAGATGTCTGTCTTAAAGCATTCTCTTTTAGCAGATATCTCCACAAAGCAGAAGGGTTTTGTTTGTTTATTTTTTGTTTTTGTTTAAATGATACAGACAGAATAGTTTTCAGTTGAACCCCCTTTCTTCTTTTTCAATATTAATCATTTATCACATAGGTTTTTAGGGAACAGTGTCCCGTACAAAGCAGGGTTTATATATGCCTTTGGCTCATCTGTCACAACAGGCAGTTCTTATCCATTCCTGCCATGATCTTAGAACCTATTAAATTGCTCTGGTATGATTCGTCTCTGGCACATAGTTATATTGGGTCTGGTGCTGCTGCTCTCATCCTGCTTTATATTATGGTTTGTATATGATGAAACAAAATAGGAGCCAAGACATTCATTTATGTTTACTAAAGGAATTCACCCTAGAGGATAGATTGAATTCTATAAACTATGTCATTAATCACAGGGATTTAAACTGTTTTCCAAAATTTAAAGTAAGTTCCAAAACTTCTGATTTTAGAGCTGTAACTTTTTGAAAAGCTTCTCTTTACCTTGATGGAAGAAGTCATGCTACCCATCCAAAAGATACGCTTTACTTCATGCTAAAGTAATGCAGATTTTGTTTTAATGCTCAGGTGTCAGTCCCAGGGCATTTGATAGTGATTTTTCTGGAAGAGGTGAACACACAATATAAGGGAGAGGAAAATTAGGAGATTTTTGAGATTTGCCCTCCCTGTTAAAAAAAGAAGCCCATTGAATTCATGTCTTCTTCCTGTGGGATGCTGATTGATAATAACTGGAGATTCAACTGGAATATTCAGACCATGAGGAGAGAGATTACCAGCGTTTTTAATATCCAGAAGATATTGCCAGTCTTCTGTTGATAGATGTGATACATCTGGGTCATTCCTGATATTGTTAAGTGATTGTACCAATTCTGGAACTTTCTATGTAAAGATTTCTAATTCAGTGATACAGTGTCTATTTTTAGACCTGTTGCAGTAGAAGATTGTGTTTCTTGCAGCAAAATGCTTTGCTGATAAGTATGGAATGTAGCCTCTTTCTTGTCCCTTTGAGAGAAATGGGACATTGGCAGGTGGACTGATATACTAAGAAGTAGCCTAGGGAGACAGAGTTGGGTGAAAGAAAGTGAACATATGAAGTACAAAAGAAAAAAAAAATGCCTGGAAGGCAAGTGTCATTTTAAGTCATAATGAATCTCAGAGTTTTAAACAAAGGGAAAACAATATCTTTAATAAAGTCCGAGGAGGACACTTGATTCTAAGAATAAGAGGTGAATAGAAAATGTCAGAGAACCTCCAGATAGAGAAATAAAATGGTTAAATTCCATGAAAACACTAGAGCTCAAAATGCATGCTTTTAAAGTGAAACTGCCACAAAATCAGAAGGATATGAACTGTAATTTTTTCTTAAAAAAATCCCAGTATCCTTTCAAATTCTCTTAGCCAAGGTCCCATATAAAACACATTGTCTCCTATTTGGAAATGACTCATAATCATCTGATAGCTCCAAATAGATGATTTCATAGTTCCCTCCCTTCCTCCCTCCCTTCCTTCCTTCCTTCCTTCTCTCTCTCTCTCTCTCTATCTCTCTCTCTCTCTCTCTCTCTCTCTCTCTCTCTC
>NW_026000174.1:36259193-36272709 GCF_001458135.2 Marmota marmota marmota | reverse complement strand
TCTTCTTCTCTCCTCTCTCTCTTCCTTCCTTCCTTCTTCCTTCTTCTTCTTCTTCTTCCTCCTTCTTCTTCTTCTTCTCTCTCTCTCTCTCTCTCTCTCTCTCTCTCTTTCTTTCCCAGAATATCAGCAAAATCATCACTTTTGTTCAGCAAGTAACCTGCCAAGAATATACGTGGGACACTTGCAGATGCTGTGTGATATGAATTCTTCTGTCCCTTTACAATTCATGGTGAAACCTAATTCTCATTGTGGTGATATTAAGAGGTGGAACATTTGGCAGGTAATTAGCACATTAGGGCAGATTATGTCACAAATGGGATCACTAATTGTTTTAGTCAGCTTTTCTACTGCTGTGACCAAAGGACCCAACAAGAACAATTAGAGGAGGAAAAGTTTATTACAGGGCTCATGTTTTCAGAGGTCTCCGTTCATATGTGGCCAGTTCCATTCCTCAGGGCTCAGGTGAAGCAGGACATCTTGGTACAAGTGCATAGAAGAGGAAAGTAGCTAGGAGAATGGTACTAAGATAGGGATGGAGGAAGAGTGAGAGTGTGAGAGGGAGAGAGAGAAGGAGAGAGAGAGAGAGAGAGAGAGAGAGAGAGAGAGAGAGAGAAAGAGAGAGAGAGAGAGAAACTTTCTCAACCAGGACAAAACATAAACTCCAAAGGCATGCCCCTAAGGATCCATCTCCTCCAGCCACACAAAATCTGCCTACAGTTATCACCTAATTTATCCCTATCAGGGGATTAATTCACTGATTGGGTTGATGCTCTCATAACCCAATCATGTCACCTCTAAACTTTCTTCATTGTCTCACACATGAGCTTTGGGGGACACCACATATCTAAACCATAATACTGCTCTTATTAAAAAAAAAGTCCTGAGGGAACCCTTTTGCTCTTCTGCTGTATGAGGACCCAGAGAAGGTGCCATTCATGAGGAATGGGCTCTCTCCACACATATACTCTGCTTGAGCCGTGATCTTGAAAATTCCAGCCTCCAGAATGGTAAGCAATAAATTTCTATTGTTTATGATTACTCATTATAATATGTTTAATTATACCAACCCAAGCCAAGATACTATGCTTTATAGAGTTGAGATTAAGGGACTTTTCAGAGTGTTCCATGAGTTTGTTCTTGTGTCTGTTATTATATTTCAGGAATCAAAATGCCGTAGTGTATTGTTATTTTATATAATCCACATAGGCTTAAAGTAAAGGACATTCTTTCCCTTAAGCTAGCTTATTCTTTCCAAAGTGGTCTTGCACCTTCAGATTCAGTAGTTATTTATCTAACACAAGATGAAATAAACATTCATCATTTTTCCTTCAGAGTATAATCATTAATAAGGTTTGGTTGGCCTTTTCAAAGAAGGGTACAGAAGAAATGAATTATTATTTTTCTGTACATCATTTGTCAAGACCTTCTGGAATACCTGAATATATATATTAACTACTGCATCCATTGGGGTTACTAGATCAAGCAACAGAAAACTGGAAAAATATTTTCTCAATGGTTATCAGATAGCTCTGAGAATCTCCTTGAGGGACATAGAACCAAGTCAGGAACTGTACAGCATAAGAATATGGAATTATGGTGCAATAGTGTCCTTGCATAGACATCACTGCCGTAGCCAGTAGTGGTGGACATAGGCACTTACAGTAACCAGTAGGGGTGGACATGGGCACTTACAGAATTGGCCTTAGATAATGGTGTTGCTTTTGGAGTGGTCACACCTTTGCTTCTGTAACCTGACATATCTGGGGCTGCTGATTATAACCTCAGAAGAAAGGATTCTGGGTAGTTCTTATTTCTTCACATCAAGATAACATTTTTTAAAAACTCAAGTTGATGCATGTGTTGCTAGGATTCTGAATATGTCAATTAGATTTGTTGTGAAAGAGGACAAGAGAAATCCCTAACATTTCATATTTTTACAGATGGTTTTATTTCGTAAGGTGATTTTCTATTGTCATGAGGAATGCAGATTATGGATTAACAAAAGAATAGCAAATATACACAAAGCAGCTAATTATCTTTCTTACTTCCTTTAGTACTCTTTTGTTAATCATTCTGATCATTTACTTCAGTCATAAATTTCTCTTTTATGAGAAAATAATGTATGAATATATAAAATATGCTATAGAAAACTCAGTATTAATAAGGAAACATATTATTAACAATTAATAAATTGTTAATTTATCCAATAAGTGGTACCATCTTGATTCCAAACCATGGAAGTCACCCAAACTCATATTATTTCCATAATTGCTTACTATGATCAAATATACCTACTTAAAATAATTGGTTGTGATTAGGATTTATGTCTAGATACAATATATGACATATGTGCAATGAATCTGTGTTCTGGTTTTGCAAATCTTATCCTGATACTAGACAAGGTAAGTGGTAGAGATGTCTATCTTCTAGGTGGCTTCTCAGCTTGCTTCTTGCAGAACCCCAGCTATTATTAAAGAGTTGAGTGGCATGGATTCCTACATTGTTTGTTAACTTGTGTTTCTCCAGACCTGGGAATGAAGCAGCAATAATATTCAGAGGTGGATACCCCTGCAATAAGATATATAAATGTGAGTGTAACCAATATCAGTGAGAGTCAGAAGAGACGATGTGACAGACAGGAAGAACATTTTGAAAGCTCATTTGTAAGAGTAGCCAGAGACTTTCTAAGCCAGTGAGTAATAAAAGAGGCTTTCTTACAAGTGTTCCTGGCTGTGCCACAACCCTCCTTGTTATTCTCCTTTACATTTTCATTAACTCTGTACCTACTGAGCTATTTAAGAGTAAGGCCAAATGCAAGATGAAAATGCAGGGCTCTGAGTTTGTAAAGCAGGAATAATGTGTGTTAATGGTACTGAAATGTAAAGTTTTTAGTTTCTTCAATTCTCTCTCTCACTTAAATCTATCATTACTCATTAGTAGTATTGTAACTTACAAGAAGCAAAAAAACTTATTAGACTAAATTCTACCATTAAACTTTACATTGTACATTAGTTTTAAAATGTTACATTTAATTTTATGCTTTAATAATTTTTAAAAAATACACTAATTTTAAATGAGAATGTTTAATTCTATACAACAAAATCACTAAAAATATAGAAGTTGTTTTATAGATTCTATAATAAACACTCATTTATTTATTTGGATCAGAACATGGAAAGTGCACAAAATTAACTTGTTGTTTTTATGTCACTGTTTGCTTCCTGTAAATTTTACCAATACTCTCCATATTTATCTTCCTGATTAGTAAAGAAGCACTGAAGGCAATGAAGCAATGAAATATGGTTGCCAAGTCTTTTGCATTTCTTTCCATGTTACCATTTGTGTGTCAGCAAGTAACTAATACTGGAAAATGAAATGAATAAGAAATAACATGACAAGGTTACTTAGTCTCCTTATTTCTTAAAATGTTACTGCTTTCAGAGCCTAAGCGTTTGCCCATCCATTGCATACTGAATACATGGAGCATGCTCACCTTTTATTAACGCCTGGTATCACTGATCTCATGGTTCTGCCATAATTCTTGGATGGTAGAAAATTTCAAATTATACATGTAAGGGGCAGCTTCAAGGAGATGGAGGCAGGGTCACCCAAGTAGTGCACGTAACTCTGACCTCATCTATGTTCTGTAGTTATCAGACTTGAGGCAAAAAAAAAAAAATGTTTTTTCTTATATAAGGATGCTGATACATAATGGGGTTGGGAGGGCATGGAAGGATTAGACAAACTCTAGATAGGGTTTCAGGTGGGAGGGGAAGGGCGGGAGCATGGGAGTAGAAAAGGTAGTGGAATGATATAGACACCATTACCCTAAGTACATGTATAAAGGCATGAACGGTGTGACTATAGCTTGCATACAACCAGAGATATGAAAAATTGTGTTCTATATGTGTAATATGAATTGTAATGCATTCTGCTGTCATATATAACAAATTGGAATAAAAATATAAATAAATAAATCAAAATAAAAGTTCAAAGAGAAACACACAATGATTACTTAAGAAAAGTTTAGAGGACTAAACCAGTCAGAATTCTCTGAGTACACCCATGTCACAAATTCTAACAAGACAAGGAGCTCTTTATACTCTGCTTCTTCTTCCATCCTCTCTCATAGCCTGCAAGTAAAAATTTTGTAAATCAGGTTTTAAATTTATCATTACTCATTAGTAGTATTGTAACTTACAAGAAGCTGAATTCAAAAGACTTGAAGTAGAAAATAAATTTTGTAGTCAATTCCTTTGTAAAGAGATAATAATCAGCCTCTACTATATTTTCTTGGGGCATTTTAAATTTTAGTTTACAGAGATTTTTATGTACATAATTTTTGAATAACCAAACTATAACATATGTATCTTTTATTGTACTTTATTTTATATGTGTGTGTGTCTTTATATATATATATATATATATATATATATATATATATATATATATATAAAATAAAGGTATACAGGTACAAATTGCTGAGCACTTAACAGATAACAGACATAACACTTTGCAAAATAAGTTGTTGAAAGCATTTAATATGCAAAATGGATATTATCACCTCTCTTATAGATAAGAAAAAAATTAAAATGTTGTAAGTGATTTCCCAAAATCACATGAATAAAGACAGCAGCAGCACAAGCCTAGCTTTTTTCAATGCCATACTGAAGTTCTCATGCCACATTGCATTGAGTTCCTGTTGTAGTTAGGAAATAGGCCTGATTCACTTTGGGTCTAACTATGTATATTGAAGAAGTAGTCTGATAGAGAACTGAGCATCATTCATAAACATTTATAACACCACATATGTGTGATTGTGATATCATTCAGCGAGACAGAAATAAAAGTATATTGTAAAGGAAAATGATTCTACCGAAAAAGTTCTATTTTTCTATGGTAGATAATCACAGATTTTTAAAATGAGCAAATAAATTTAGGAAATCTATTTCAGAGAATCATTGTGCATTTATGAAAGGGTTTGTGCATTTGGAAGTAGATATTTTAAGTCACAATCAAAGATGTCAGTTTGACTGCACAGTTCATTGCTGCCTGATTAAAAATAGGTCCAGATGCCAACCCTTGCTTGTGAATAACTGTTTCTCAGACAGCATCATTCATCTCATGCTACCATTTCCCAAGAAAATGTAGAAATGTAGGCTTTGTTGTGAAGCTAGCTTTTTAACCATTTTTACTTTTCACTTAAACACACACACACACACATACACACACACACACACACACACATATATATATAATAAAGGTATATATTTTTTTATTTCATGACATATATATTTTTTCATGATCACTCCTGTAATTAAAATTGCAAAATTCAGTTTTGAAATCCCACACATCATTGACATTCATTTATTTGTATCAAGAAACAGACATTCAATTTGAAAAGTACAGAGGAAGGTTTTGTATATTACAACATGTTGGATCAATGCTAGAGTTTAGGAGTAGTTTTCTGAGATTCCTTTTTATATTAACATTTCAAAATACTTGAAGGACTATTCTAAGTTTATTAATATTGTTTTGAGGCAGATTTTCTCAAAGAGATGAGGAATGGACATTTCTTACCTCTAAACACCTTATGGCTCATAATCATAAAAAGGGGTGATGATGGTGATTTCAGTAGTGATGGTTTTGAATACTTTTAACCTGTATGTGTGCATGTGTGTGTGTTTATATGTGTTTGTTTGTGCACTTATGAGTGTATACTTATAGGAAACTAACCTCTAAATTTAAATTCCCAATATTTCTATTATTCAAATTTTTCTCCCATTCTATTTGTAAACTGATAATATCCAGTCAAATCTTACACTAGTTTCATGTTGTGTTATAATTAACTTCTACTGTTCCTTGCATGAATTTTAATTCTGAAATATCACAGATTCTAAATGCAGCATTGATTTATTAACAGACTTATTTTCAGAGATAAGTGAACATTTCACTCTGAAAATTTCATCTAGTTTTTAAAAACATACAATGGAAAAAATTATTCTTTGGATCAAAGAAATTCAATACATATTTATCTCTCCAATTAAAAAGTGAGTTTCTTGAGGGAGACATTAATGGTTTAATTTCCTTTCATTATTTTCTGAAGGCAATGAAGCAATGAAATATGGTTGCAAATAATTACTAATGGAAGGTATATGTCCTGTTTGGTATAAAAAAGCAAATGTTCTGGGTAGCTTTAGTTTTTTGTGTGTGTGCAAAATTATCTCATTTGGTTTATGAATTTTTGAAACCTAAAAATTATTGATGGAGTATATCCAAAAAGCTGCACACCATGAACTCAGGCCTATCTTGCTGTTGTACATCTGTGGCTGAGCACAGTACTGAGTGAGAGAAAAGCTGTCCTAATCTGGAATTCCAAATGACCCCTGCAGCCTAGGGCAGGCACTTGAATTTGTGAAGCTGGCAGGTGCCAAGGCACAGGATTCTGTTGTTAATGCATAGTTCAGAGCCTTTTGCTATGGTAAGAATAGGATACCTTGGAATATCTGGGTGTTGACTGTGGCCATCAGCTTTTGCCTTTGTCACCAGCCATGTTCTATGTGCCACAGTAGCTTGTTATAGGGCATCCAACTGTATATGGCAAGAGAATTTTAGAATCCTGCAGAATTCACCCACTTTGTTCCAGTGTCCTAGATATATTTGCCTAATGTCCTATTTATGGGATGCTTATATGTGTAAATTATGCTGAATTTTTCCCTGTGTCCTTCTTATAGGATGATCTAGATCTCATTGTTAATAATAGAATGTATAAACTCTAGATTGTGATTTTCAACCTATTTTATTGAATCTGTGTTAATTTCACTGAAACATCTACAGAGTTGAAATCTCGGTGTGTAATGAGTTAAGGGACGTATCTCATTTATTAAATCAGATTAGTTCTTTGGCACTTATTTCTGGAAAATCTTCTTAACAATCCTCAGATGAATGGAGTAGTAAAATAATTGTATGAATGGGTTCAAGGGTTAACACTTCAGGACATTAGAGTACAGTTATTTCACACCTTAAATTATAAGTCAGGATGTTCCAGTCTTCATGTGTTAATGAACTTAATATTCACAACAATCTTATGAGACACATAAAGTACTATTATTATACTTCTATAAAGATAATAAAGCTTCAAAATAGAGAAATAATATGTCCAACATAAAATACTAAAGTGGGAGCTTTGAACCCAGGTTCATCTGTATCTCGTTTCTGGTCATTTAACCACTGTGGTTTCCCACTACCCTAAAAAATCACCATTCTCCTTTTGCCTAGATTTAGTGGGGACTCTGAAATTCGAATGTGTATCTATCTGCTGCCTGTATCATTGTGGAAGCAATGACTTCCACACTTTTGCCTTAAATTGCCACAAGGGGGCATCCTTAGAACTCTGAGGAAAGTTGTAACAACAAGAACAGTTGAGGGGAGGATATCCAATACTTTCCCCCACACTGGTGATTGTGAAAGGGCGTTTCCAGAATCAACAGTGTTTAGCAACATCTAGGAACTGGTTTAAAATTCAAATTTTTGAGTTGCTCAAGGGATATACTCAAATCAAACCTGGTGGTAGAGACCAGTAATCAGTTTCAAATAGTACTTCCTGGTGATTCTGATGTATTACAACGTTTTAGAACTTGCTTCCTATTTTATTTTCTTGAGATCAAGAATAGTACTCTTTCTTTAATTTCCCTGCACATTGATAGTCATAACCAAGAGTAGATAAGCATTTTCTTGCATCTGGGTCTTAGATATCTTAATTACTAAGAAGGAGTATTACCCATTGCAAATAGCAACAAGTGAAATTCTGACTTATTTTTCTCTCTAATCTGTGTTTCGTTTGAAGAAAACTACAACCAGGAGGAAATTACATGTGGAGTATGAGAACATATTATTCTCTGTGTGGGAGATTCTCACACAGGTCTTATTTCCACTCAGTCTGCCAAGATTCTGCTTGTAAAGTGAAAATTTTCCCTTACTTGCCTCCGTCACTAACTATGAGCCTGCAATAGTACCTGAGGTAAATACTACAAGAGAGTTGACATGATAGAAGTGCTTTTCAGGAAAAGATGATCAGTGTCAGAAGAAGAGTGTTAAAGACACTTATTTCAATAAAAAAATAAATATAAGAAAACAAGTCACAGTGATAGAAATATCATGGAAATTATATTGTGCCACCTAGAATTTAGGGACCCCCTGCCAGATGGGATAGTATCTCCAAGTATGACAGATATTCTCAGATCAATATGCATAGATGATGTTGTCATTAGACAAAAAAAAAAGTGAAGTCCTTAGCATTCCCCAGAAACAAGCTGTTGTCTTTCTATGTGCAGTCATGACACTCAGTCTCAGTGTTGTTATTGAATATTGGCTCCAGTGATTGCTAACTGTGTGGAGGCAGGGAAAAAGTCATTGTATCTTCTGATCATCAATTTCTTTTTCTACCAAATATAGATGGCAGGACAGTTTTAATAATATATGAATGTAAAATATTTGTGTAGAGATTAAACAAAATGTAATCTAAATACTTTGGGCCATGCTTGAAACATACTAAGCCCTCAATATAAATTTCATTCCATTATTTCAATCTGCAGTAATTATAAAGAAAACTGAAACCAGGCACTATCTCAAAATAGAATTTTTTTTTTTAAAAAAAGAGATAAAAAAGAGGGCTGGAGATGTAACTCATATATAAAATGGTGTCCCTGAATTCAATGACCAGTACCAAAAAAGAAAACAGAAACACAACAACAAAAACAACAACAATAAACTGTAATATTCCTCATTAATTAATTCTTTTCTTGACACAGAAGGAATAAGGAAAGCACTAACCTTATTCTATTTTCTTCTTTTAATATTTATTGGGAAACACATTGACCAAAATCCAGGAGGATCTGAACAAAATTAACATAAATTGGGACACTAGGACAACCAACAAAGCAAAAAATGGTGGAGACAGATTCAAAATTTTAAGCAGAAAATACCTGGCAAACACATATACTCACATATATGTGTATAAACACATTAAAAATGCAAACATGCCACTTGAAAAATGCATGTTTTTGCATGCAACAAAGGAATTTTCTGTCAATAAGAAAATTGCATTAAGTTTGGCATTGTTTTGATTTGGACTTTAGACCCATGGTAATGAATGTAGTTGTAAGCCAACTAGATTTAAAACAATATAAATTACAAAACAAAAAATGGAAGATTAAGCTAATTTATTTCTAGAATGTTTGGCTTTGCAAGAATAGCATCAGATGAATTGATTAAAAAATACTTAATTTTCATAGCAGCTCAATTCACCATAGCTTAGCTCTAGAACCAACCTAGATGCCCTTCAACAGATGAATGGATAAAGAAACTCTGGTATATATAAACAATGGACTATAACTCAGCATTAAAAGAAAATAAAATAATGGCATTTGAAGAAAATTTTAGAAAAGGAAGCTATTTTTTCAAGACTCATTATTATTAGTAAATTGCATTTTCCAGTTACTGAAGTTATTGGTGTTATCAAATGAATGATGAGAAAAGTGAAATATATGGAACTTCACCTGTATTTGAAAATGTGCAGGACAATCTGGCAAATGGATGTAAGTCAGTCCCCCCAAAAACAAAGTGTTAGGGTCCATAAACAAGTCAAGATGGCGCCTGGCATTTTGCCAGAGGGAGTGGTTTGAGAAGTAAGCCAGTGAGCCATTAAGATGATAGATTCCTTAATGACTAACTGCTGTGTCTAGATTATGTCAATTAAGTTAAGCTGTGTGTAATCATGATGATGAGGATTCCTTATTGGTTGACTGCTGTATCTAGTTTATGTTAATTAAGTTAAGCTGTGTATTCAGTTATGTATATATACCCCTCCTGTCCTACAATAAATGGCTCCCACTCTTGCTGTATCAATCTACACAAGTTGCTCATCACCCCCCAGTTAGTTTGCTGCAGCCAGACTGCAGCAAAAAGGCCAAATGTTCTCTCTGATAAGTGGATGCTGATCTATAATGGGAGGTGTATGGGGAAATGGAGAAACTTTGATTGGACAAAGGGGAGGGAGAGGAGGGAAAAGGTCATGGGGGCAGGAAAGATGGTGGAATGAGATGGACAACATTACTCTAGGTACATGTAGGATTGCACATATGGTGTGACTCTACATCATGTATAACCAGAGAAAAGAAAATTTGTGCTCTATTTGTGTACAATGCATGGAAATTCAGTCTTCTATCATGTATAACTAATTAGAACAAATTTAGAAAACATAAAAGAAGTAGGATAATAGCAAAAAAAAAAAAACTTGACAGAATCACAATATGCTTACAACAAGAAAGCACAAGGAAAAGACACTGAATCAAATGAACAAAAACACAATTTGCTTCTGGAGATGCGTTTATGTCCCTTTACAATGCTGATATCTTGTCAGGTAGTTCTTCTTCGTGCATGCTGTCTTGCAGGATGCTAGCCAGAGTCTTGGCCTCCACCCATTGGATCTTGATGGCACCTCCCATCTGCCTAGTTCAAATCACCAAAACACCTCCAGAGATTTACAAATGTCCCTCATTGGTACAAGGGAGTTTGGATTGAGAAACACTGAGCTAAATTTTTGGTCTAGACTTTCAGAGGAACCTCTATTTTTCTTTGTCCTTTTAAAATCTTTTTCTTTCAGCACAGGTTAAGTGCATTACTTTTTAGCATAACAATCTAGGCTATGTATGATGTATGGATCTGTATAACAATTATACTGGAACTTACTCAAGAGGATTATTCTATATAATTTAAATATGCTTTCAAGTGTACTCAACTACACAGTCTTTGTGTCTGGAATAAAATGTGTATTTCATTCTGGATATCACACAAATTCACAGGAGGATGTGTACAGAAAACATAAAATATTTACATTAGAATCGAGGATATAAAATTTTGGAAGGAAGCCACTTTTTCAAAATTCATATCATTGATAGTAAATTGCATTTTCCAATTACTGAAGTTCTTAGTGTTGTCAAATGAACGATGAGAAAAGTGAAATATGTGGAACTGCACCTGTATTTGAAAATGTGCAGGACAATCTGGCAATTTGCTTGAAGTAGCTACAACATGTAAAGTATCAGTGTCCTTGAAAGCATGCCTTTTGTCTCTCTTGGGCTTGGGGATGCAGTGATTGGAAAGGAGAATTCCCACTCCATCTCCCAGAACAGACTCCCTGCTCTCAGGTATTATGGAATAATATTTCCTGATTCCAGTCCTAGCCAAACAAGACACTGCATTTAAGTCAAACAGCACAATGCTTGGTCTAAAATGGGAAAGTAGCCATTTCTACAGAGGTCCTAATCCATCAAAATGCAACAGGAAGAAGCAGAGGGTTTTGCAGAAAAAATCCTGCTTCAATTTTCTTCTGGCTCCCATGTGCAATTTTCCAGTTTATGGTTTGCTTGCTGAATTTGTTCTATGATTAGTTAGATGCTGTTCTTCAATTCCACGTTTCCGTAACATCCTTCTATGGATCTTCTATAGACCTGCATAATCGGGTCTTTCTGACTGGTGACTCTGTTGTACTAACTACTAACATGACTCCCAGAAAAAACTAGGCTAGCCTGATCTGATGTTTCCACGATTTTACCATCCTCATGTTCTCTTACAGTTTTCACTTTACAAAATACCAGTAGAACTATTACTTATTAATATATTTTTTAAACTAATGGTTTTTCTATAGGGTAAGGTTAAGCATTCATATTCATAAAATTGATATATTAACAGGTTCACTATTTGTAACAGGCATTAAATATATTACTACTTGTGCAAAAAATATCCATCTATATATAATTTAAACCTGTTATTTTTATGCTCAGTTATAAACACAACACAACATGAAGAAACACAGGTCCAATCTGTAGCTCAAATTCTAACTGTCCTGGTAAAAGCTGTAAGAAAGATCTAATTATAGGAAAGAAAGAAGAAACACTACTTTTGCTACTGCCACTTTGATGATTTAGGAACCCTGCATTTTGTTCTCAATACTACTGATCTCCTTTTTTTAAAAACATTAGTTCATTAATGTTTACCACTTAAAAACTAATACTTAAGGTGATATTTGAAAGAGCCAATCCAAGACGACTATATCCAGTCTAAGAATACTACTCCCTGAAAATTTAGACTTCAGAAACTAAGTAGATAAAATATTTCTCAGTAAAGGAGGAACTGAAGGTATTCAGCATCAGTAGGCTGAAATTAAGTGAAACATTTAAGGGAATCCTATGTCAGAAAGCAAAAAGTCTATAACAACCTTAGGAAAAACATAAAAAAGAGCAAAACTCATTGGTGGAGCAGGTACACAACTCAAAAGGATAGATGTATCAAATGTTATCACTACAGAAAAATACCAAATAACACACATACACATAAATAAATAAAAGACAAGGAAAAAAGAATATAAAAAACATTTAGGGAATTCTTACCTATCAATGAAAAAAGAAAATAGACTAAATTCTGCATTCAAAAGCTATGGAATGGTCAAATGGCTAAATCACTTTAATCAACAAACAAATCATCTTAAAAAAAATAAGAAAAAGCATACATAACAGTCAAGCCAAAACTTAACACAGAAATATGGGAGTTAAATTATGATATAGAACAAATGAACATAACAGATACTTATAGAACATTTTATACAGCAGCTGAAGAATACACACATCTCCATATCTCTTGTTAAGTACATAGAATGTTCTCTAAGATAGACCATGTTTTTAACAACAAAATATTTGCCAACCACTTTTTTTTTTTTATATCAGAGTCACATTAAGTATCTCATCTGGCCAAAATGTAACAAAACTAGAATAAAGCAACAAAAACTTTAGAAATTGTTATTAATACATGAACATTAACAAAATAGTAGTGAATGGACAACAAGAAGAAGTCACAAAGGAAAATTTTAAAAATTTTAAACAAATTAAATGAAAAACATGCTACCAAAAGGAATGGGATACAGCCAGAGCACCACAAAGAAGGTATTTTATAAAAATAAACACCTTAATAAAAGAGACTGGTTTTAAAATAAGTAACCTAATAATTAAATTTAAGGAATTAGAAGAGCAAGAACAAATAAAAGCAAATTTTGGTAGAAGGAAAGACATAGCAAAGGTCATAAAATAAATACTTTAGCTAGTTTAAGAGTAAAAAAGGGGAGGGGAAGATGGCGGCGAGGGGAGTGCATTACCCCCGTGTGCTGCTTCACTGTGTGGGAGTATGACAAGTCAGGACGGCTAAAGGATATCTTGTTAGGAATTTCCAGCAATAGTGGGGTGCTCCGGAACCTGGAGGAAGGATTTCCATCGCACGAGGATCGGCTACGGGGACTCAAACGCGAGAGGTTTGTCGCACGGAGGGTAACTGCTTATTCAGCAAATCGCCCCGCGGCGAAAGTCTGCAGTGTGCGCTGGGATAGAGACGCAGGGTTACAGCGCTGCAGTTTCTGCCAGCCGCGCAAGCACCGTACTCAGGGCTGAATTCTGGGTTCCAGACGGGG
>NW_026000174.1:36242407-36252513 GCF_001458135.2 Marmota marmota marmota | reverse complement strand
GGGGCTGGGGATGTGGCTCAAGCGGTAGCACGCTCGCCTGGCATGCATGCGGCCCAGGTTCGATCCTCAGCACCACATACAAACAAAGATGTTGTGTCTGCCGAAAACTAAAAAAAATAAATATTAAAAAAATTCTCTCTCTCTCACTCTTTAAAAAAAAACTGATATACTGGATGATGTAGGAACTATTATGAGCAAAAAAATTAAAAACCTGAAAAAATGGATACATTTCTGGACAAATATACCTAAAAAAGTTTAAATCATGGAGACATAAAAATACAGAAAATTAATGATATTGAACCAGAGGACTCCCAGCAAAAAGATACCAGGGCCATTATGGCACTAATGCTAAATTCTATGAAATATTTAATGAAAAACCAAAACTAATTCTTCTCAAACTATTCCAAAAATTACAAAAAAAAGGAAAAAAGAAAAAACTCATTCTATGAGTTTGAAATTATTCTGATACAAACCCAGAAATATATATAAGAAAAAGGAAGTAGGAACTTAAAGATAAATAACTTAATGAATGTCATGGTTTTGATGTGAGGTATTCCCCAAAACCTCCTGTGTCAATGCCAGAGCACACAGAGAGCAAATGATTAGATTATGAGAGTTGTAAACAAATTAGGGATCTCTAGCTTGAATGGAATGACTGGTGGTAATTTTGGACACATGGGGCATGACTGAAGGAAATAGGTCACTGAGGGATTTCCTTGGAAGGATACTTCTTCTCCATGATCCCTTCTGCCCCACCCCATGATTCCATACTATCATGAGGGGAGCAGCTTTCCTCCACCATGCCTTCCGCCATCATGTTCTGCCTCACTTTGGGCCCAGAGCAACAAAATCAGTAATGTATGGAGTAAGAACTCTGAAAGTCTCAAGTGAACAATTTCTCCTCTAAGTTGTTCTTATCATGTATTTTGGTCAAAGTAACACAAACCTGACTAAAATAATAAACATAGAGGCAGAGGTTCTCAATAAAATACTAGCATGATCGGTCTTGCAACACATGAAGGAGATTATACACCATGACTTAAATTTATCTAAGGGATGCATAGGTGGCTTAATATATGTAGACCAATACTAGCAATACATCTCATCAACCTATTAACATGTTGAAGGACAAAAACCACAGAATCAACTCAATAGGTGTAAAAAATATTCAATGAAATTGAAAATCACTTCATGATAAAAACTCTCAACAAATTAGGTATAAAAGGCATGTACCACAACATAATAAAGGATATATATAACAAACCTGTAGCCAAGACTAAACTAAATGAGGGGAAAAAAAGTATTTTCTCTAAAATGTGGAACAAAACGAGGATGTCTATTTTTCCTACTCTTATTCAACAATGCACTAGAAGTGTTAGCTAGAGTGAATTACAAGAAAAAGAAATAGGTAGCATTCAAATAGGAAAAGAAGAAGTAAAATTCTTCCTTTTTGAAGACAACATGATAGTTTATATAGCAAAATATAAAGATCCTACAAAAAAAATCCCTCTTAGAACTAATGAAATAATTCAGTAAAATAGTAGGATACAACACCAAAATATAAAAAGATATCATCTTTATACATATCATAACAAATTTGCTGGAAATATAAATCAATAAAATAATCCTATTCACAGTAATGACAAAAATTATAGAACACAAAAATGGAAACACATCCTATGTACATAACTGGAAGAGATAATATTGTTGAAATAAAAATACTATGCAGTGCCATCTACAGAATCTATGCAATACTCTGCCGCAGTCTGGCTGGGCACACAATCACGAGCCACCACACAGCTTGTAGATTCAAACAGCAACTCTTTATTCCCGAACTCACACCAGCCGTATACAAACACGTTCTGGGGAAATCCACGTTCTCTGCCCAAATCCACGTTCTCTCCCAAATTCACCTCCACTGGGCATCTGTCTCCCAAAATATACTGTCTGAATCCCGTGAGAACTCAAGGGGAACTTAGGCAGCAGGATACGCCCTATTCCCAGCAGGAATAATCTTAAACCTTAAACCTGGAACCTAAACTGGGAACGCCCTAAACCCGATTATGTTAAACCGGGAACACCCTAATCCGCCCTGGTCCTTGAGCAAGGTCAACTACATTCAATGTCACTGCAAAATGTCAGCAACATGGGGTACGCTGGCAAGGAAATTGTCATACCTACTTGGCTAATGGCTCCCAGCAATACTCATCCAAATACCAATGACATTCTTTATTTAAAAAAAAATAGAAAAGAAATCACAAAACACACAGGGAACCACAAAAGACCCAGACTATCCAAAGCAATCCTGATCCAAAAGAACAAGGCAGACGTCTTGTATTACCTGACTTCTAAATACACTATTAGACTTTTCTAAACAAAGCAGCATGTACTTTCATAAAATCTGATTCATTGATCAAGAGAACAGAACATAGAACCCAGAAGCTAAGCCACATGCATTCAGCAAATTTGTTTTTTAGAAAGGCACCAGGAACACACATTGGAGAAGGTAAAAGCTCATCAATAAAAGAGTACTGAAAAAACTGTATAAATATGCAGAAAAATGAAACCAGAGCCCTTCCTCTCACATATACAAAACTCAATTAAAAATGGAGTGAAGACTCAAATGTAAGAAAACTATAAACCATTAAAGGAAAGCTTAAGGGAAATACTCAAGACAGTGGTGTAGACAATGGTTTTTGGATGAGTGCAAAAGTCGGGCTGGGCAAAATAACCCAGAGGTGACAAGCAACTTGAAGGTCGAAGCGGGAACTACTTTATTGTGAGTGAACTCAGCGGGAACTGAGCCAGAACTCAAAGTAGCAGGCACCCAAGGTAGCAGGAGCTGCTTCTCTGCCAGACCACAGAGGTACATATACCCAACTAATTACACACAGCTTAATTTAATTGACATCATCTAGACACAGCAGTCAGTCATTAAGGAATCCTCATCATCTTTTTTTTTTTTTATGTGTTCATCTCTTCCTCTTTATTTATTTATTTATTTTTTTATTGGTTGTTCAAAACATTACAAAGCTCATGATATATCATCTTTCATACATTTGACTCAATTGGGTTATGAACTCCCATTTTTACCCCAAATACAAATTGCAGAGTCACATCGGTTACACACTCACATTTTTACATAATGGCATATTAGTGACTGTTGTATTCTGCTACTTTTCCTATCCCCTACTATCCACCCTCCCCTCCCCTCCCATCTTTGCTCTCTACCTCATCTGCTGTTGTTTAATGAGGGGAAGAGGGGGGGAACAAGGGAGAGAATCCTCATCATCTTAATGGCTCGCTGGCGTTGGCTCACAAACCACTCCTCCTGGCATACTGCCAGGCGCCATCTTAACTTGGTTGTGGCCCTCAACAGATGAGACCTCAAAAACACTAGCATAAAAGCAAAACTGTACAAATGGGATTATATCAAATTCAAATGCTACTGCACACTAGAGAAAACAAGAGAGTAAAGAAGCATTTTATAGAATAGAAGAAAATATTTGTAGAGTAGCCATTTGGCAAAAGATTAATATACAACATATATAATAATCAGCAATGAATCCGAATAAATATTCCTCTCTCTCTCTCTCTCTCTCTCTCTNCTTGGCTGTTTAATCATTAGTAAATCACTTAACCTTTCTGGTCCTTTGTTTCCTTTTGGCACAGATGGGAGCAGAGGCCCTTCTTGTCTCCAGTGTCTTTGTATCTAAGGCATTCTGATTTCCCCCTTCCTGGAATTTCTGTACTACTTATCTATATTGCATTCTGGAAAGGCTTTAAGATGGGCTCTTCTCCTTCTGCAGTTTTTTTGGTTTAGTCTCACCAGTGAGACTGGAAGTCTGTGGACAGTGTCGTGTTTCCTCTCTTCCATAGGTTTTCTCATCTGGAAGAAGGAGTGAGAGTAACTTTTTATTTCATGGGTTCTTAAAGCAGCCAGTTAAAGTAGTCTACAAGATATTACTTTGAAGAGGATGTTTTAGAGTATAAGGTGTCAAGGTTTTACTCCTCTTTCTGAACCTTCAGTGAACTATTGTCTCAGACAAGGTAAATCATGTCTTTACTTCTATTACCTCATGGGCCTGACTTCCTTTCTCTGTGCTAATCATTTATAATCACTTTCCCAGCATACTTTATCTGCACATCCTGATCAATGGTGCTTGATACATAGAAGCAGAGCCAAAGATGTTTACAGGCATTTCTCACCCATCATCCACTTGGATGGCATCTCCTTAGTGTTACAGCTCTGGCTATACAACATGGAATGCTTGGTATAGGAACTCAACACTTGTTCTTGGTTTACTACTTGGGTAATAACATTTTGAAGGGTCATTGAAAGGGTTCAAAGGAGAAAAGCTTTGAGAGTGATAAGCTAATATATAAAGTTAATGCCAAACTACTAAGATTCCAAATGTTGGGAAATGTGTAAAGTGGCTTTTAAAATAATGTATCGTACTCCAACTCATTAGACCTGTGTTATCAAAATGCAAAACAAGAAAACTATCTTCCTTGAAGTTTTAAAATAAAGTCAATAGCAAAATTACCTGTCATGTTTTATTTTCTACTGCACAGTGCAGTAAGGATGAAAAATATTTTAGTAACTGTTTAATTTATATGTTCAATTATTGTGCATATTCTTGACTCCCCCAGATATGAAAGTTTCCTTAATGAAAAAACCAAGGTATCTTTTCTCTATCTTTTAAAACTCATATCTACTAATTGTATTTTTTCTTGGTAATTGCGTTATATAAAGGATTCCTAGGGAAACACTGATGACTCCTGATGATTTTATGGGGATGTCTCTCTCTCTATCTCTCTCTCTCTCTCTCTCTCTCTCTCTCTATATATATATATATATATATATATATATATATATATATATATATATATATATAAAATAAGTGGTTAACAAATATATTAAAAATGTTCAACATCACAAATCATCAGCGAAATGCTAATCAAAATCACAATGAGATGATGTTTCATGTCACTAAGAATGGGTGTTACTCAAAGAACAAAAAAAATAATAATAATAAATGCTGGCAGATATGTGTATAAAGAAAACTCTTATACACCATTAAAGAGAATGTAGTTTAGTGCGGCTAACATGAAATACTCATATGGCAGCTCCTCAAAATCCTGAAAAGGCAACTTCCATATGATCTGGTAATCCCAGTACTGTGTGTACATTCAGAGAAGTTTAAATCATTTTTCAAAGAGATATGCATACATCTATGTTTATCTTAGCCCTTTTCGCAATACCCATATAAAGAATCATTATCATTTCCACATGATAGCCAATTTACAAATCATACTCTTCAACACAAACCTAGTTCTGTCCCTCTCAACTTGTCGGTGAAGTCTTTGTCCACTTGATTGCAATGTATAAAAATATCCATCTCTATATAATTTAGATTCATTCTTTTTATGCTCAGTTACAAACACAACACACATGAGGAATCACAGGTCCAATCTGTAAAGGTCTAGCTGCCCTGGTTAAAGCTGTAAGAAAGATGTAATTATAGAAAAGAAAGAAGAACCCCTACTCATGCTACTGCCATTTTGATGATTTAGGAACCCTGCATTTTGTTCTAAAATCTACCTGATCTCCTTAAAAAAATAGTTCACTAATGTTTACCACTTAAAAATTAATACTACTACTGATATTCAAATGATCCAATCCAAGATGTGTGAGTGAGGGGCCTGTGTACCATGTGTGTCTGGGTTGATCAGCAAGTCAGAAAGACACAAACGCTAAGTTTGACTCCCACCACCATTCACCACTCCATTTTCTAGCATTTTAGTGTAGCTGGATAGTAAAAGTTCTAGTTGTTCAACCCCTTGTCAGAAGTACAGATGACAACAAAGTTTGCTGTGGTCTTGGCAGTGAGTTAAAATTAAAATCTGGGGTATGGGCTCTTTTAAACTGAATATGTTAAGTTGAATGATAGTCTTTCCCCCTCTATATTCTCCTGTATGGTAATCCTTGGATCTGTAGGAAATGCAGTCATTTTGTGATTTAAATATTAAAAGTCTTGATCTTACCTGCAAGAGACAGCAGAAGCCATACCTTACATTTCTGTGGTTCCCCACGACATCTCAGTGCTTCCTGACTGGCTAAAATCACTGCCTTAGGCTGTCTTACCAGGTAAGTAAAACAAACTTTCTTAAATGTCAAAACATTATGTGTTAGGTTTTAAGATATTTTCAGCAGAGCAAATTTGTTGATACAGAGACTAAAACTATCAAAAGAATGAATTAATCAAGAAGCAACTAAACATTCAGACCAGTGGAAACTTTGAGAGTGTGAATTCATGAAAATGTATACAAATTCCTCAGAGGTAACTGGACTTTCTATGAATTAAGAAATAGGAGATAAATCGATTATATTGATATTCTTACCTGTATGGTGAATTAATTTCTTATCTAGATTGTATATATTTTCTATTAAGTTCATATTCATTCTATTCAAAATGCAAAGTAAAAATATATTTAGTTCACTGGAATATCCTGGAGGGAATCAAGGGGAGGAACATAACATTTTTTGAGTATTATGTGTCAGAAATTTTAAGAGGCACTTTATACTACATCACTTAATCTTCACAAGAACCTTATACCATATAAATAATTATCTCATTGAAGAAGGAACTAACATTTGTAGAGAAATGTATCCCCGGTTTCAAAATTAGCAAGTAGGAGAGCCACTTACACCCACTCTACCAGATATATTTCCCCTAGCACTTCACTGAACCTGCTGTTGTTAAGGCTCCAAATCCGGGCACGTTAGTGAAACCAGTAGTTAATCCTCAGTTCTTGAGTTCATTTCTCTCAGCATTTGCAGCATTTGTTCCCTTCCTTTTCCTGAGTTCTGTCCTTTAAGTAGCTTCTCATCCCAGTTGCTAGCTTCATCTCTCACACCTCACTTGCCTAGTACTTTGATTTGCTGGTTCACATATTTTTCTCTATATCAATAAAAAAACACATTCTTCTGAGATTTGCACATTCAGGGTCATAGTTGGCCTTGATCCTCTCTTACATCTACCGCTCAATCCATTTATCAATTATGATTCTTCCTTCAAGATAGCATAGTATTTACAATTCAGTAACTTAATATAGTTTCTTCTATTATCATTTTAGTTCAAGCCACTATTATTTCTTGAATGAATGTAAAAATGAACTTGCAAATTACCTACATATTTGTGTTTTACTCTCGCTATTAGTTTCCTGTGGCTGTTGTAACAAATTACCACAAAGTTGGTGACTTAAATGAGCACAAAATTTTTATTTTACATTTGTGGAAGTCAGAAGTCAAAGTGGGTTCACTCTGTCAAAATCGTGGTATCAGGTGGATCACATTCCTTCATGTAGCTGTAGGTAAGAATCTTCTCTTTTGCTTTTTCAACTTATGAATACCATTGCATTCTTGTTTGGGGCTTCCTATATCTTTAGACACAGCAGGTAGGGATTCAAAGCTTGGTATTTTTTTTTCCTTCAAAACTTTTGGCTAGCCAGGCGATGTGGAACATACCTGTAATCCCAGCCACTCAAGAGGCTCAGGCAGGAGGATAGAGAGTTCAAAGCCAGCCTCAGCAAAAGCAAGGTGCTAAGCAACTCAGTGAAACCCTATCTCTAAATAAAAAACACACACACACACACACACAAAATAGGGCTGGAGATATGGCTCCGTAGTTGAGTGCACCTGACTTCAATCCCTGGTACCCACCAAAATTTTTGGTTGATCTCTGAACATAATTTTGTATTTCTTCATATATAAGTGCTGCTTCACAAAGTTTTGTAACTGGATTGTAGTTAATCTTTTCACTCAGTTCATAGTGAAGAGAAGTAATTAAAAATTTAGTAACTGAACTAAAACTTTACTTTGTTCGTTATTTCTTTGACTAAATAAATTTTATGCACTATTTTGATTGTGCTGTAAAAGAAATTTAGACCACAGATTCTTATGAGCTTCTTGTAAATATTATAATTCTGTTTATTTTATTAAAATTGTTTTACATGATGGCCTCCTATTGAAACTTTTTGTTGAAGAATTCTTCTATGATAATAGTAAACTTCTACTATGATAATAGTTAGTCCAGTATATACATAATCTTGTGTTTATAGATTTACAAACTAGTTCTGTATATGTGATAAACTGCAGTGCCATGACTTAACATGTGATCAATAATAAATATCCTTTTATTCTAGAAGATATAGTAGAACAAATAAAATAATATTTTAAGAAAAAGAGAAAAGCTCTTTTGTAGTAAAACTGCATTATTCTGATTTTGACCTATGTGTTTCAATTCACTATCTACATTCCAAAAGCCAGATTAAAAACTCCTCCATATGCCCATACCTTATATTCACCTGTGAATATATTTTGTTACATGGCAAAGGGAACATTGCAGATATAATTACAGTTGCTGATAATTTAGTAAATTTACTGACTTTTAAATACACAGATTATACTGGATTACTTGTGTAAGCACAATCAAGTTTTATGAGCTCTCAAAAAACCTGAGTCTTCTTTTCCATCTAAAATTAGCAATAAAGAGAGGAAACTATAGGGAGGTAAATCAGAGGGGAGATCCAAAGTGTGAGGACATTACTCAGAGTTGCTGGCTTTGAAGATTAAAAGGGGGGCCACAAACCAAGAAACATGAGTGGCTTCTGGCTAAGAACAATGCCCTGATAAGAGTCAGCAGGGAAATGGGGACTTAGAACCAGGGAGAAGTTATTTCAGCTAAGAATCTGAACGGATTTAAAACTGATCCTTCCCAGAGACAACACTGAAGAACACAGGATCAACCACCTTGCTTTTAATTTGATGATACTTGGAAAATTCTTATCTTTAGAACTGTGAAAAAATAAATCTGTGTTGTTTTGAATGGCTTAAGTTTTGATAATATGTTACACTAGCAAGAGAAGACAGAAATACAGCAGTACATGAAGTTTACATAGTTGTAGCCATCATGTAAATGTAAATAGAATTTTGGCTTTTTAAATACACACTTTCCTCTGTGTCTGTGGGACTTTAAAATTATGAATGACTGTGTTGTCATTTTCTGTTAGTAGTCTACAACACACTATGATATTCCCTTATAAGTATTTGTGATGTTTCCTATTTAGATTTATATATCTCTTTATAGTTTTTTTTTTTACATTTGGCATAGAATTATAATAAATTTTGATTGGACTTGCATACAAACACACAAACACACATATCAAAGAACCAGTTACAATCTGTAACAGGCTCATGCTGAGAATTTTGTCATATTTTTTCTGAATGAATTATATAAATTTAAATGGTAATTTTGAAAACTTACCTGATGATAGAGGTCTTAAGAATGCACAATAAATAGCCCCATTTACATACACAATCTGACAGAGTGTCTCATTCTCCGTGTATGATGAAGCTTGTTCAAAAATGCTTGTTCAAATTTCACTCATTTCATTTCTGTGCTTAGGGTCAAACTTAATAAATTGCAGCATGGTTTCAAAGGTTTTATTTCTCTACTTTTAAAATTATATGTAAAACTAATATTGTGAGAGAACTACTGAAAGAAACGTCAAAATTCATAGGTCCGGATTTCATTTTTAGCCTCTTATATGATAAATGTTGGTGGAGCAATCTGCCACCATTTCTTTTTTTTTTGTTTTGTTTTGTTTTTTTGTTTTTGTTTTTATTTATTTATTTTATTTTATTTTTTTTATTGGTTGTTCAAAACATTACAAAGCTCTTGACATATCATATTTCATACATTAGATTCAAGTGGGTTATGAACTCCCATTTTTACCCCAAATACAGATTACAGAATCACATCTGTTACACATCCACATTTTTACATAATGCCATATTAGTAACTGTTGTATCCTGCTACCTTTCCTATCCTCTACTATCCCCCCTCCCCTCCCCTCCCATCTTCTCTCTCTACCCCACCTACTGTAATTCATTTCTCTCCTTGTTTTTTTTTCCCATTCCCCTCACAACCTCTTATATGTAATTTTGTGTAACAATGAGGGTCTCCTTCCATTTCCATGCAATTTCCCTTTTCTCTCCCTTTCCCTCCCACCTCATGTCTCTGTTTAATGTTAATCTTTTC
>NW_026000174.1:36219943-36237435 GCF_001458135.2 Marmota marmota marmota | reverse complement strand
TTTAATTTAATATATATATATATATATATATATATATATATATATATATATATATTTCAGTGGGAATTATACTTTGTAAAATATTATGACATTTTATGATTGATTGACTCTTATTGCTGAGAGCCATAGCTGAGTCCGAATGATGCATGGCATTTTTGCCAGAAGTAGTGGTTGAGAGGTGATGCTGGCGAGCCATAAAGATGATGACTTTTGAGTTCTGGTGGAGTTCCCATTGGGTTCCCCTTGAGCTCTCTGGGGATTCCCGGAGAGTTCCCATTGGTTGGGGAAGTGCCGGAGGACGGATATTTCCGGTTGCTGGTTGCTGGAGTTGCTGCATAGCATTTGGCAGATTTCCCGGGAGTGTGTGTGGAGTGTGCTAGTAATTTGTTCCTGCTTCAGTGGCTCATGATTTGTGCCCAGCCAGACTGCAGCATCTTATACTTTCTGGATAATCTTAGTATATTTGTTTTCTACTCTTCATATTTTCATAGTAATGTCAAAGCTATTATAATATTGGTTTTTTTTTTACCACTGTATTTATTTTGAACTTGGAATTATTTTTAATCAAATGATATGCTATTTATGCACTGTGAGTTATTTTATGAGATGAATTTCTAATACAACACCATAACTAGAAAAACTTTTGCTTGTATTTATACAATAGAATGAAACCAAATATATATGAAGGGTATTTCAGAAGCAAAAATTCAAAATCAATACCTAAAAACCTACAAGGAAAGTTGCAATCAATATCTTTCCTCATATTTCACAAATAGTTTCAGAGACAGGTGATAGCTGATAAATTTCTAGGAAACTTAATGTTGAATACATTTAGTATACTGTTACTAAATGCACCACCAGGTAAATTATTTAAGGATTGCATTTTTATTCTTTATATCATGACCTTGTAGCATGATCCCTTGCTTTTAGACTCCTCCACATGTGATTAATTCATGAATGATCTGTCCAGTAGAACCTAGTTAGAAGATGAAGGCAAAACCCTTTTCTCCTTTGCCACATAATACAAAGACTGTGAGGCTACTATTTTCATATACACATTTCATACCACAGTTATATAAGTAGAATATCACAAGAAATGGAAAGTGTTTTTCTGGAAATAACAACCCCGGTATTTCCAATAGCTCAAGTAAGCACAGGAAATAAAATATTGTGTTCCTTTTACTATAAAAAAATGTGCATCTATAATGACTTGGGGATTCAGGTTTTAATTTAGAAATCCAGAAAACAATGGAGTTATTCCCAGGGACTTGGTGGCAAAAGGAGAACTAGCTGCATGGCCCACCCACTTGTTTCTGGTTCCCTTCTCTATCTAGTATCATATTTATAATACTTCAGCCTGCATATCCAAGCTCAATTTCCATTGTCTCAAAAGCCAGAACAGATAAGTCCTTGAGTCTGAAGTTAGAGTCATCATGATTGTGGTCAACTTTTTGGAGAAAGGAAGAGGCTCAAGCTATGGAAGGAGGCATGAATCTTGTTTGCAGGGCACAATAGGGTCCAAAACTTCTGTAGGTACTCAGAGAGTGTTAAGAAGGGCTCCTGGGCATCCTAGGTGCCCTTTTCCCAGTGAACTTCTTTCTGCTTAGAGAAAGATCAAATAGAAGGAAGGCCTGAAGAGTGCTCTCTGAAATTTGGGAGCCTGGAAAATTGTACTTTCCTACTTTGGTCAGAGGGTAGTATTACTTATAGACCTCAAATTAATATTTCCTTCTTAAAAATTATTTATTATTTGTCCTTGGTTAATGTTTTATCCCTATAATCTCTAGTTTAAAGCCAGGATACTACATTGAAATTTTTGCTCCACCATGTAATTTATGAGAAAATTATTTAATTTCCTTTTGGTACAGATTCCACATGCAAGACCTGGGTGATAAAGGAATCTGCAGAGTAACTGTAATATGGAGAAGTGAGTTTAGATGTACTTGAAAAATATCTGGTATATGGTAAGCATTATAGATTTTTCTTTAAAAACTAAAAATACCATGTTTTACTACTGAACAAATTCTCATACCCCTCAGGAGATGATTGCAAAAATTATAGAACATTATGTAGAAATTATACAATTGCTAGGCTCAGAAGAATTCCAGAAATTCTAATTAATAATGTAATTTTAAAAGAAAATATTGTGCCCCAAATTTACATTACAAGATTACAAATCATAAACTTTTTGCACTTTTGCTGTTGTGTGGCTTAGGTATACATTAAGGTTTTACTTTAATAGTTAATGATATTTCCACTAAATTACAAGATGTGATATTTCTCTTGTATGCAACTGGCACTGATGTTCATGAACATTAATCTGAGCAAATGGAAAGCCCATGGTCATCTTCTTTTTTAAATTTTTTTTAGTTATAGATGGACACAATACCTTTATTTTATTTATTTATTTTTTAATGTGGTGCTGAGTATGGAACACAGTGCCTCACATATGCTAGGCAAGCACACTATCTCTGAGATACATACCCAGCCCCACATCATATTCTTATTAGGATCTAACCTACTTGCTCAGAATGTGAGCATGGTTATAGGTCCAAATTTTTGCAAACCTATGAATAATGTAAGGGATCATCTGCTAAATACCTGAGCCTGTTTTTTTTTTTTTTTTATTCTGAAAAATATTCTACCTATAGTGATAAAAACTGTTCACAGTATCTTTTAACAAAATAAAATTAAGTAATATTTAAGGGATATAAGTCTACTGTGGTGTTCTGAAATTAAATTTAGACTGGAACTTGAAGATAAATGAGCTTTTTGTCTGTGAAATTCATTGCATCTACCAAAAATGAAGAGGACTTATTCCTGATTTAGCACAACAGAAGATGGCAATCTGTCACTTTAAAGTTTCTAGAATTTTTCAATTATTTTAAAATGAAGGTTCATAAAATAATTTATAAAAATACATGTAATTTTGAAGCTATTTTATTCATTATTGAAAACTTTTGACTAAAATTTCATTTATAATTCTGTAGTAGAGATTAAGATGTTAAATCTCCATTTGAAAGCTATTTCTTGAGATAAGCAGAACCATAAAAATGAATTATGCATATGCACATTGGTTGCTGATATGTTTAAATGATTCCATACTGTAAATTATTACTAAGATTGTTTTAAATTATTTATTGTCATCCCTATAGATATAAATATGCTTTTGTAAGCAAAGTGTTTTCTAACTACTGATAGTCTAATCATCTGCTGCCAACTGCTTTCTTAAGACCGTTTTATCCCTGTTCCTAGTGGAGAAGAAAACAATATATATATAATTTTCCCAGTAAACTCGCACATTGATGTATAAGGATTTCTACAATCCTTGTCTGTTCCTTACAAATAAGGATTAATTGAATCACAATTCAGTAGTTTTGAGAAGTTCATCTTTGAGAATTTCACAAAAAATATTTAAACCGTCATTTATTTTAAATTTTTAGAAACTCTGACACTTAAACAGCTCTATTTCTAACTTTACAGAATTCCTGAACTTATTCAATAAAATATGGCATCACGTATTGCAGGGTCACCAGCACCCCACCAAGGTAGTTTTCTGCTCAGGAGATGATGAACCACCTGAGAAAATGAAAGTCTGAGATAATTAGTTAAGAAATTATTATTATTTTTTAAACCAAAACACCTGATAAGTCCTCTGGTCCTGGTAGAAGCTACAACCGAATGGCTAAAAATGGCTCTGGTTCTTTATTTAAGGGAGATTAAATCAAAGGCAGGGATGAGGTGAAGCAGGTTGAGTCTTGCAGTCATCAGATTGATTGGCATCTTGGAAAGTCACACCTATCTTTGAGAGGTTGTGTGGTATGTAGCTCCATCAGGTCACCCTAACTCCAGTGCAATGCTGAACCTGAGAGAACTAGGTAGGTATCATGTGTATTGGGCAGTCTAAAACCAGCAGGAGTGTGGTTGGGAGTTCCCAGATACCACACTTTCCTACCACCTGGTTTCCATGCCAGTTTGGTTCATGCACAGTTCACTGATGCCTTCCAGCAATCACACTTATAAAAACTATTTTTACTCCTCATTTGCAGAATGCTTGTATAATATTTCCACAAAAGTTTCTAAACTTTAAAATTTTGTGGAATATATTGACATAATATATCTCCCCAAAATGTAATACAATAGTCTACCCAAATCTAACATAGCACATGATTAAAAACACAAAAATTCTTCGTACTTCTGCCTTTTTTCCTTCTTTTTTTAGTAGAACCACTTTTTTTTTTTAATGTTTTAATACTAGTAGGCACTCTCTCTCTCTCTCTCATACTTTCTTTTTTTGAAATTTTGTGTTAAGTTGTATACAAATAATGATGTGGAGAGTATATATTACAGAGGATATAGATATCTACATATCATACATATAATAACAAATAATATATGCTGCAGAATATACATAGGTATGTATACATACATGCAAATGAGAAACATTAACCCAAATGCAATCTTTTTTAAATTTAATTTAATTTTATTTTTTTATCGGTTGTTCAAAACATTACAAAGCTCTTGACATATCATATTTCATACATTAGATTCAAATATTTATAATATTATGTATAGTCTAGAACTTGTTTCTTGAGAGTTCATCTTGTTTTCAAGGCAAGTACCTTGCTTTATTTTTAATTAATAGTTGTCTACTAGTTAAGACAATGTCAGTTTCTCTAAAAATATTCCCCCAGATAAAAATATTCCCACAGACATATTGGATGTGTACTTTTTGCTCACAGATCAGAGAGATGGTCATTCATTTGGTGATTCTCTTCCAATTGGTCATGTCACCATCTTTAAGTGGTCTTAAGTAGTGTGATTTTCTATAAAATTAATAGTTAAAGAAAGAGTATTGCAGCTTGGGAAGCCTTGGCTAGCAAGGGCTGAATGTGGCTCAATTTCTTCATGTTCTATTGCTGAAACTCAATAGAAAGCCACAGCCAACTTCAAAGGAGACTGGGAAAGGGAATAAAGGGGATTAAGAAAAAAAAGGTCGAATTTTATTGGCAGTGAAACGACATGGGAAATCTCAAGATATTTCAAAATTGCAAACTAGTATTAAATGAAAATTATCTTTTTCTTAGTGAGCTATTTCATCATGATTAACAGTTTTTCTGAAAAAAAAAGGGGGGGATATCTTTGCAAAAACAAAGGGTGATGACAACAAAAGGTATATCCATGATTCAGGTGCAGTGATTTGAAAATTAATAACATTTTAATGAATAAAAAAGGAGCCTTCACAATAAGATTATAACTGATTAAAAAGGACTACTTAAGTAAAGAAAAACACCATCAAAAAATAGCTCTAGGAGAAAACACCCACTATTGTTAGAAATAGCTGAGTTGAGCACACTCAAGTCCTAAGGAAATGCAACTAAAGAAACTTTGCAGACAGTATGGAAAATAAAAAAAAAAGGGGAAGAATCATCTAACATGATAGTGTGTTCTGCACATAGTAGAAAGATGTTAGTCTGAGGTGCCAGTGGTGTGGGAGTCCTGACTATTCTGGGAAACACTGTGCGCAGGATCAGCCAAGAGGACAAGCAAGTGCGCTCTTCCTTCACAAAGTAGTGCCTTCTCCCCTGAGTGCCCTGAGGGGTGGCTGTGGTAGGGTCTTAACTTCCTAGAGCAGGTATCTTTTCCAGTGCAGAGAAAAGGTCTTTTAGGCCCAGGGAGACCTTGAGTAGCCTGTGGGAGGAAAAAGAAAGAGGGCCACTGAAAATCTTGAGTGGACCTGGTATCCCAGGAGAAAGTTAGGAAGTGCCCAGAGATTTCGAGATTTTATTTTTGTTTTTGTTTTTGTTTGGGTACTTGGGATTGAACACAGGGGCACTTAAACACTGAGTCACATCCCCAACCCTTTTTATTTTTATTTAGAGACAGGGTCTCACTAAGTTGCTTAAGGTCTCGCTAAATTACTGAGGCTGGCTTTGAACTTTCCATTCTGGTGCCTTGGCCTCCCCCGCTGCTGGGATTATATTTGTGCACCCCTATGCCAAGCTAGGTTTTTTTTTATGTTTTCTCTTTGTTAGGAATTTTTCTCATGGAAATGAGAGTTGGATTATATAAGTTTTATTTCCCTGTTTTAACTCTATCTATATATCTGTATATGCATATATATCACATTATGTCTTTCTATTTTAGAGTCAAAGAGCATGCTATAATTTGATTGTCAAAGATATGCTATTTAATTATAGAATCTTTTAATCTTGAACTACTGGTTTCTATGTTTTAATATTTGTGATTTTATTTGAGGAAAATTTAATTCTAACAGAGATACATTTATCTGTCACTGTTTGCAAGGCTGCAGAATACATTTAGTCATTCCCTAATGACTGGTCTGAAAACATGATTTGTCTCTAAATCTAATTAAAACAGTCAAAACTTCATATTGTTTTCATTTGATAAATGAAAATGGTGAGTTAATATATGAGTTAACCCTGATAAATTTTTAAAAAATGAATATTTCAGTTGAGCAACCATTGGTCAAGTATCCCCATAATCATTACTTGATTAAATCTGATTACTTTTCCCTGATGACTTCAAGAAACACGAAACCAATGCTAAGATCAAGGTCACAGGATGTTTGATAGTTGGTTGTGAAAATGCTCAAAGATTATTTAGCATTCCCATTTGTTAAATAACTAGAAATATATTTCAGTGTTATTTTAGCTGCAGAATTTTATGGGTTAAATTTTTGTCCTGAATTAAAAAGTAATCTCTGAAATTCAAATATTTCAAAACTGTGAAGATGTATTTAATAAAATACAATTTTTGTTTGTTCTTTTTAGTTACACATGACAGTAGAATGTATTAGTGTGACATATTATACATATGTGGAATATAACTTATTACAATTTCTTTGTATTTCATTTCCCTGCAAAGTCAAAATAAGAACGTGCATTTAAGGTGAGCATAAATTATAGAAAAATTTGATAGCAAAAAAAAAGAATTAAAAATAAATACAACATATGCAACATAAAAGCTCAACTTTATTTATAATCCCCAGAATTAAAATATAGAATATATCTCTGAAAGGTTATACACACAATTTTATATACATATATTCCCTCCCTAAAAATTAACAATTTATTAAATTTTTAATTTAGTTTTGAGATCTTTAGTTCCACTAAACTTCCTTCTTTGAGAAGTGTTGAGTCTATACCTATGTGTCCATGTTTATGCATTATTTAATCTTTTGTGTTGACATTGTTTCTATGATTCTTAAAAAAATGGTTATTTTGAAATTTCAATGAGTTCTGTTGATTATATAAGCAGGTATGTCTATCTTTTGGTTGGATATGGCTTTATTCTACAACCTAGATTTTTCTATAGTATATAGGGATATAGTTTCCATTTATCATTATGTAATTATTTCAGTCACTTCATTCATTATGTAAATAGTAGCTGAAAATCTACTAAATGGAAAAGTGATACATTCGGGTTGTTGTGTACATTAACTTCATAGTCATTTCCTTGATTAAAATGCCAAACCTATAATGGATTAGCCTATGACTATAGTTAAAATAACTTTTCTCAATTCTGGTTTCATTTTTTGTACTGAAAAATGGAGATAACATAATATCTATCCTATAAGGTTATGAAAATTAAGATAATAATTCATAACTTTGGGGCCAAAATTTTACCCCTTATACATTTTAAATAAAAGTTGACCTTGCTTTTTGCATTTAAAGTTTTTATTCTTCTTCATTAGGCAAAATACCATGTGCTCAAAATACAAAGTCATAAATCATAGTTCCTACCTTCAGTCATCTAATGGATTGAAAATGTATGCACAAATTTAATGTGGTGTGGCTAATGAGAGGAATGAACAAGGTGTTATGAGAACATAGTGGGAAAAACCTGAGTTGCACTTGAGTTGGTGGTGAGGTGAGAAAAATTAATTTGTTCATTAATTTTACCCCAAGTACATGACCACTGAATAAGGGATGGTCCTTAACATCTCAAACTTACAAAATCCTAAAAACAACTGTCACAAGCCTTTGCATCTCTTATGACAGCAAGAAAAAAAAAAAAAACACTGATTTTATACAAACATTGTTCTCTATTTTTATATGCATATTATAATTGTCTGTATATCAACTCTCACTTATATAACTTATACTAAAAACATTCAAGTTGTTTTCTTTAAGTACCTTGACAATATTCTTCCTCAGGAATTGAATGTTATTTTCCCTAAAGAGTATACTTTAACGTTTGCTACTGACAAGCATTTTTTAAAATGATATTAAAATTAGAAAAACAAACTTGGGGTTTAAACAGATTTGGGCTTCAGTCCTGTCTCTTTAAAATTTTATTTTTTATTAAATAATAGCCCAATTATCCAAACTCTCTGAGTCTGTTTCTTTATATATAACAAGGAAATTATGCACCTCAAAGGCCTGCTGTGGATATTAGATGAATAATGAATGGAAGTATTTCGTGTAATGCTTTGATGATACACATGTAACAGATATTAGCTATCCTAATTTTGCTTTTCTTTAGTGGAATTCTACCCTCCTTTGATTCATGACCAAAATAATAGGGTTATCTTTGCACTTTTCCTTCTTTCTTCTTTTATATTCAGTCATATAAGACCACTGTTATTTTTCTAAACCTAATTTATCAATATCATTTCTTTCTTTTCCTGTTGTTTCCACCTTGTTTTAATTCACATCTGAGATATCCAATGAATATGTCACTATGCCTTCTTTCTCTAAAGCCCACTTCTTCCAATTTAGAGAATTTCTGCTGTGTACCACCATCAATTACAATTCATTAAACATTTTGCATCATTTATTTTCTTGATCAGTGAAACTCAGAAGTTCCTGCTTCCTCATGTTCAGTACTAATTATATTATATCTTAACAGTTGTGATTTGTGGAACCTAGCCAACATTATTTCAGGTCATTCCCACATCGTATCTGCCTTGTGAAAGGCCACCCTCTTGTCTTGTGGAATGGCTTTTCCAACCCAAATTCCATTCCCATGTCTTTGTCTATTGAAATTTTTGTATAGCACAGGAATAACATGAGAGAAGGGAAGAGCCATGAGAATTGAGAACAAAGTCTTCTTGAGCTATAATTCTGTGTCCCCTCAGTATTCTGACAAGTTCTCCAGTCTGTACTATGCAACGTAATATTAACAATGACAAATAATCCCAGTTAAACTAAGTACTTCCAATCCTTTCTGTTTTATTCAGCATTTTTACTACTATGACCAAAAGACAGGATAAGAACAAATTTGGAAGAGGAAATTTTTATTTGGGACTCACAGTTTTAGAGATCTCAGTCCATACATTGCTGTGAACCTGAGATGAGGATGAACATCAAGGTAGAAGGGTGTGGAGGAGAAAAAGAGCTCAGGACATATCAATTAGGAAGAAGAGACAGAAACTAAGCTTGGCTCACCAGAGACAAAATATATATCCCAAAGTCACATCCTTAATGACTTACCTCCTCTAGTCACACCCTACCTATGTACAGTTACCACATAGTTAATCCATTTGAGTGGATTAATGCACTATGAAGACTCTCATAACCCAATCAGTTCTCCTTTGTACTGTGGAACCTCTAAACTTTTGCATTGTCTCACACATGAGCTACACCACAGGAATTAGATTACTGAACACTAGCCCAGGTTACATATATTGTTATAGAGAACACCTAGCTGCGGACCAAGTAAAATGGCTCAGAGCTCTCATATCTTACCCCAAGTTCTTTCTTGGAAATTCATCTTCTTTCTCAATCCTCTCTATTGCTCTTTAAGATTGTTCTTATCCATTTGCCTGATAGACCTCTACATACGCATTTGCATCCTGGTTTTCTAAGTTGCATATAATCTCTAAAAATAAACACACAATACAAACATTACTCTTTCAAAATATGTTGCTATGGTGTAGCCTATAGTTCTAAAATACACTACAGATGGTAAGTAGTAATCCTCTCGAGCATTTTTTAAATCCATTCTACACATTCCTTTAAGAAATAATTTTTTCTTGGATATTTATGGTCTATTCAGTGAATAATACAAAGGTCCCTGAGTTTGTGTAAGATGGGAAAAGTGAGAAGTCTAATAGGAAATGTGACAATGTGGCAGTTTTCATCATTCAATTGGCCAGAGATTAAAATTGCAACTCTACCATAGCTTCTCTTCCTAAGAAGAAAACGTGGCAGGAAAAGTGCATACTATTATAAATAGGACATCTGTGCCTCTCTAGGGCTCTAGAGATGGTCTCCTACACTACCCTGGATGGTGACACTCAATAAACATGTCCAGGTGTGTTAGCACTATCTCTTTAATATGCAGATGAGGAAAATGATAATCAGAGAGGTTATGAAGTGCTTCCGAGTTTATATTGTTAACTATCAAAAACATTGGCACTAAATCTATATTGTCTAACTCTATACCCTTTCTTCTTTCTAGTGGAGCCCTTTGCAAAACCACTTTGGTAAACTTTTCATGTTTTAGGTATAAGTTTTGCTAATTCTTTCTTAAATTGACATTTTTAAGTCAGGCATCATATTGTGTAATGCTGTAAGCACATTCCTGAGGAATGAGAACAGGTCTTCAAAATTAGGTGTGATTGGTTATTCTTACATAGATTTTAATGTGGGGGATGCTTTTTAGGACACAGAAGATACACTTAGGTAACAGGGAAATGTATATAAAAGTCTCAATATGTATTCATTCTAAAAGCAAAATGATTCATGACAGATGTTGCCAATTTCCTTTTCTATTAGCAAGCATATTTTCATCTGCAAGCATATGCTCATTGGTAAGAGTAGATACTTGTGTGTACAATTACCAATTCTTAATGCACCAATGGATATATAGACTTTAACAAGCAAAAGATGTTTTTTATTGGTTCTCCTTAGTTATACATAAACTTAGGATTTATTTTGAAAATGCTCAAATATTTAAACTTCCATTTGATAACAGTAAAAATTGTATACACACACACACACACATACATATTTACTTTCCTTTTTGGAAGAAAGGACTTTGAAAACCATAGAACTCAGAGTTGTAGGAACAGAAAGCAAATTCTCTGAGCTACTAGGGTTTAAGGTAATTAAACCCACCGGAGATTCTTCCCTTGGTTCCTGTACAGAGCATGACATAAACTGACTTCAAAAAAATTTTTAATGAATCCTTGATGATATCAGAGCTTCCTTGGAGCACCCTAGCTAATCATCCTTTGTAGGGATGATAATAATTCTTAACTTACAGTATTTGTCTCTGTTTTTTAAAAAACTCCCAAAGTTAGAAAGGCAAACAAGCACTTTTGCTGTACAAGAAAGAAAAATGCTTTGTGAAGCTAAAAAATGAAACAATCTAAAATATTTTGAAATATAAATCATTTTTACTTTCAAAAGTCAGTTGAGAAATATGTTATGAATGCTTGACAAACTTTTCTGTAAGTGACATTAATATAAGATGTCATTTTCATATAAATGTGCTTTTGGCAGTCAATTTTTTTTTCTCAACATTCAGAAAAATCTGGAAAGGCACTTAATTTTTCAAAAAAAATACAAGTTATGTTTGAAGCTGTTTTCCATCGATTTTATACATAACACAACTGAAGCTGTAACAGTTGCTGCCACTCACATTAATATGAACCAAAAATGTGAATGTAGCACTTTTTGTAGGTTATACTAAAAATCTGGCCTATGGCAAATAAAATGCATAAATAAAAGTTTATGTGTTGGCTTTATAAATAAAAGTTATAAATATATTTGCGATTTTACCACAGATTTCATGTAAAATTGTTCTAGAGTCATTATTGTGAATGTGTGGGGGGGTGGCGGGTGTGTGCGTATGCATGTCTGTGTTTGCATAAGTGGTATCATATGAGATACAGTATAGTAAAACACATATCCTCTGTTCTCAGAAAGCTCATCATATTCTGACAAAGGAAATACGTTCTTTTTTTAATTTTTTTTCTCCTTTATTTTCCCCTCCATCTCTTCTTCCCCTTTCTAATTCTTATGGTTACTGGAGACTTAGCATAACTTTTATACTGAGAAGTTGCTTTAGTTTGGGAGAGAGACAGCCATTGTCGAGCCAGTGATTCAGGATCTCAGCCTGATGTCTGAGCTTTTCTATAGTCTGGTTATTAAAGCACAATTTTCCCAAAGGTCTAGAGTGCTCAAGGGGCTCCCTCCTGGAAAACTAAGAGCAAATACTTGCTTTTCAAATATTTAAAAATGTATTTGTATCTAAGATGAATAAAGAAACTTTAAAAATCAATGACTAAAAAAAACCATACAAATAAAAATCTAGAAGACAAAAAGTTTTAAGTATTTTACAGAGGAATAAATAGAAATCTATAATAGCATTAATTATTAGAGAAATACAAACTAAAACCACAATTAAAATCAAAGGTTGTACAAGGGTGTTGATTAGCTGGAACATCTAATACATTGTTTATGGAAGTGTAAAATACTACAACGAATTTGAGAAAATGTTGTGGCTCTTTTGTTGTTAAATGTACACTGATTAAGTGACAGTGATTCTTATTTAAAAGACATTAAAATATATATTCTTAAAGGAATTTTGACAGATGGTGTAAGAGAGGAAATTCAGTCTCTACTGTTGGAAAGAAGTTAGAAACTCAGGGTGGTAGTCAGACATGACTAGGAATATGGTTTACAAATTGCTGGAAACCGTTCATGGCACATATTTATGAAGTGCTGAGGAAGCTAACCATTCTTAATGATCTGAGAACAGAAATGATGCCTAATGGATTTTTATAGCTTTTTCAGGGTTCTTAACTGATATACAATGTTCTTATATGCAGCAAACTTTTGAAGTAGAGAAAATGTTCCACATTTATTATTCATAACTCTAAAAAGGTATAGAGGCCAATGAACTTGCATCTACATCAGGATTTAAGTAAAACATAAGATCTATAAAAACCCATTTGAAACGCACATATAAAATTTGGAGAAATGCTTGTGTCATTATTTTTACATTTCTACACTCTTCTTTTAACATTCTCTCTGAAGCTTCCATGTCCATATTAAGAAAAGAAGAGAGTCAGAATTACTTTACTAGCACTAAAAGCATTGTTTTCTAAATATATCAGTATTGATTTATGTCAGGTTGGTATTTTTCTTGAAGAGTTCAACTTGAATACAAAGACATTTTTAATTCATATCTTTTCTCTGGTAAGGTGTACCCTATTTAAAAATATCTATGAAGGAAATTATAAAACACACTACTCTACAAAAAGCATTATGTGGAGTTCTGCTTTAATTAAAACAATAATTTTAAATGATTTATTTGTTTAAAAATAGTTTGAAATGATTTGTGTGGCTTTAGCCAATAAAACAGGAGTAAATGTAAAATAGATAGCATTTTAATATATAAAAGGACAGGAACAGAGGGTAAATAAAACATATTCTTGAATATCTACAATAAGACCTTGTATCTTTATTGAGGAAACCAAAAGCCATATTTTTTCCCCTCACTAGGGCAAAAGAAATGTACGGGTTCTTGCCTGTTAGTTTATTGTTGTTGTTGACATTGTTGTTTTTGCTAGAACAAAAGGAAACTATTTGCAATCTTTCAGTGTTATATAAAAGGGTAACAAATATTCTTGATATTGAAATCTAAAAAATCTTCATTTTTTAATTACAAAAATATACATCATGAGCTGTTGCAGAATCCATTATTTATAACTACAATCAAAACACCAATGCATTTCCTACAGTACTTTTTCTTATGACATAATAGCTCAGCTATTTCAGCAAAGGCATTTTTCTAAATGACTAAAGCAATGTTTTCAGCACATCCCTCTTGAATGGTTGGGTTAGTCCATAAAAGAAATTTAGGCCAACTAAAAGTGTGCGCCTTTCCAACTGAGTTAAATACACACACACAAAAAAACAAACACACTCACACACACACACACACACACACACAGGAAGCTATATGTCATGTGAAATAATTGCTTTTGGAAATATCAATATTTGTGTCAGCCTCAATTGAATGTATATGCAAAATCAACACTAGTTTGGACATGAGTGTGTGTGTGTGTGTGTGTGTGTGTGTGTGTTTATAATGAAACCTATAATGTCACAACCTACAGATGCCACAATTTTGCTGCTCTGGATGAAGTATAGCAGGTTTGCCCTTCCTATGTCCCTTAATTCTCCTGGCTTTTAAAGTACATATGTAAAATATTGTTATGTATTCCTTACCTTTCATTTTGTTGCAGTGAAATGAAATATGGGGGAAAGGAAGTAGTGAAATATATTCAGTGTGCTTCTGTGATTGGAAATGCACTGCCTTGTTTTTGTGCATATGAGACCTTTTTATAATGGTTTAGCATTTAGAGTGGATTACAATTTGTATACATTGTTAGGTCAATGAAAAGACTAGGTGTTAGATGCTGATAGCTTTGATTTTATGAAACACAAATTGGTAATTTTTAAGATAGTTTTTTAGAGTAGTTTTAAATTGGCAACAAAATTGAAGGGAAGGCACAGAGATCTCAATACCTCCCTGATTTCATGCATGAATTGCCTTCACCTATATCAACACACCTCCTCAGAATATGCTTTTGCTATATTAGGTGAACTTACATTGTCACAGCAGAATCACTCAAATTAGATGGTTGACATTAGAATTTACCCTTGATTTTGTATATTCTGTGGGTTTGGAAAAATGTATAATGACATGAATCCATCATTGTAGTGTCATATAGAGTATTTTTAGTACAATAAAAATCCACTATTCTTTCCTCTTCCCCTTTTCCAAGCCCTAGAAATCATTGATACTTTTACTTTCTCTAAAGTTTTCTTTAGTTCAGAATAATATATAGTTGGAATGATACATTGTATAGTTTTTTCATATTAGCTTGATTCACTTATTAGTATGTATTTAAAATGGCTTTGTGTATTTTCATGGCTTGGTAGCTCATATCTTTTTTAGCACTGAATGATACACCATAATTTGGATGTTTCCTACTTTATTAATCAAATTAACTACAATTATGTGTTTTCTAACTTACAGAATTATTTCTTCTGGGAACATTGAATTAATTAAATACATGGTTTATCTATATGGACCTACCTAAACATGATTATGATGTAATGTCTGGGTATGAAACAATAAGCTTTCAGGTTTTCTGTTTAAAAATGTAACTTTTGAGAATTAATGTTGACAGCACTCTCACCATTAATAAGTTCTAAACTTTATACTGAATAGACATGAAGTAAATTAAATTCCATTTCATTGGAGTCCAATATTCCTAACCCAAACACAGTTTTATCATTTTGCTTTGTGTTTTATCCCTGGCATTGTTATGGAGAATCTTTTTAATGCAACAATGGTAAAGTATAAATGAAGTAAGTATATTCTGAAATTTTTTGTCACTGGGCTTGGTTCACAGGCTTTCACAGTAAACCTTCACCTGATTCATTGCTATCCTCTTGTCATTAATCTCTGTATTTTAATTCCCTGCATCCTAACACTTCCTAATGCATGCAAATTATATTTACTACATAAATTTGAAATATTCATCAATCTAGGAATTTAAAAAGAGAGAGATTGAGATGTTATAAAAGAAAAGAGAAAAGATAGCTATCTTTAGTTATTAGCAGCAAGTGTAGAGTCTTATCTGAGAAGGTAAACAACATGCATTATGATAGTGAGGGAACACCTATGGATCACCTAGGATACTGAAGGAGAGGCCAAGTATATTAGCAAAAGGCTCATTGAAGCAATAATTTTTGAGTTGTGTCTTGAAAGATAATGTGCTTTTTAGAAAAGGCACAATAGTGTTTGGAAACACAGTGTAGATGGAGTAAACCATGCACAAAAGTAAATGTTCAAGTAGAGAGATATGAGCAGGAAGTGATATATAATAATTTATTTTTTCTGTGAGCCTTGAAATGGAAGAAAATGGGACCAGAGAGAAAGTCAAAGATTAGCTGGAGAATTTTCTCTCTTATTGTTACTCAGGCAAAGTACACATGGATGGATTATGTACTATCTATCTAAAGTTTTAAAAGTTACACACTAATTTAATTACAGGTTGGAGAAAGAGCTCAGTGGCCAAACTATTTGTGTGTGTTTGAAGCCCTGTCCCATGCAGCCATGGAACCATCAGATTTCTGTGACCTCTTTCCTAAGCAACCATGGCATCCAAAGATTCTTAGTAAAGAACTGTCTGTATATAATAGGAATTTAGTAAATGTTGACTGGATAAATATGAGTTTTCTCTGGAAAAGAACATGGAATTTTTGATTAATTATTTTTTAAATAAAAAAATCTTCTTATGAGTATCTGTGTCTTCAGTACAAATATCAAATGTACTTCAATATTCAATTTGCTAAAATATATTGTTGTTTTCAGCAAACATCCATGTTTCGGAAATAAGTATTTAAAAACATAAGCTCTAGTGCTAGATGGTGATACTTTTTGTATCTTTATATAATAAATTAAGAAAAAATAGTATCTAGTAATTATGTTCTTTATCAATTAAACAAGTAGAAGCATAAAATATAGCAACATACCTGGCAAAATAATACAGTTAATATTTAATAGTAATTAGTATAAAAAGATAGTTTATTATATAAGAAATGATTTTTTCAGGAATATATATTTAATAAAAAGCAAACATCAAGACAGGTAATATATTATGGAGAACTGAAATTTATGTTTGTAATGTAAAAATAAACATTTAAAATGTGCCCTTTTATAGAAACGTATTCTTCCCTTTACCAGCCCTCATCTCTCTAAGAAGGAGCATTTGGATTAGGAGTAAAGCAGAAAGAGAAACTGAGACCAGAGAGAAAGTCAAAGATTAGCTGGAGAATTTGATTCACTTAGATTAATTTGAGCTGAGGAGTAATTCTCTATTTAAATTTTTATCTCTCAGGGAGAAAATATTGGGCTTTTAAACATGACTACATGTTTTTTTTTTTTTTTTCTGTTGTTCTTGTTGTTTTTTCCTTTTGAAATAGATCACATTTCCTATTTTAGTGTTCACAGACCTAAAATGAAAGAGAGAAAAATAACCAGAGTGGAGTTATTGATGATGTGATAGAATGTGAATGTTCACAGAACAAAGCTCATGCTGGTGCTTACTCTATCGCTTCCTTTAAAAAAAAAAAAAGTCCTTAAGTTTTTTTTCTGTTTTCTATTGGGAAATTATGTTGAGAGAACCTCGTCACTATATGTTTCAATATCTAACTATTATCCCTATTTCAGTACCATTGTACTGAAAGTACAAATCTTTATCATTCAGCCTACTGTTTGCTGAACAGCTTGAAAATGCAGATAACAGAGCTAATGCAGCTTCAAGCTTTTATTTTGTAATCTAGCAAGGAATCCAGGAGGCAAAACTTATTATTATTTTTCTATTTCATTATCATAGCAAATCCGACAAGGAATGTGCTGAATTGTCTCTATTTTGTAGATTTTCCAGGAGGATATGGTTTACAAATCTCGTCCACTACCAAAAAAAAAAAAAAAGG
>NW_026000174.1:36173088-36219062 GCF_001458135.2 Marmota marmota marmota | reverse complement strand
TGTCTGTGCCTCATCCCCCCTACCAGGAGACCAACTGTTTCTGTCGCCGCTGGTATTGATGAAGTTCTCTCCTCCGCCGCTTTCTGATGACATCAGATCTCTGCCATGTTGGTATCCTATGCGAATGGCGGCATTTCATTCCCCTTGCCGGGCAACCAAAGCAACGGGTGAGTCCTGACCGGCCCTCAGCAGGACCCGGACCGAGAAGCAGTTTCCGTGGGCTCCTAGCCCTGGGCCAGGGCAATTCCGGGAGCCGGAACTTGGCCGCTCCGTGCTCGGTGTAAGCTCCGATAAGAGTAGGCTCCAAGAAGCAGTCCCCGCGGGCTCAGTTCCGGGAGCCGGAATTCGGCCGCTTAGTGCTTGGTGTATGCTCTGATAGGAGAGGTCAGGATTCTTACTAGTCCAAGTATCAATAGATAATTCTGCCAAGTGGATTAATCCACTGATGAAGTCAGAACTCTTATGATCCAAACATTGCCTAAAAGCCTCTGTTCATAAGAGAACGTTTAAACCTGAAGTGTGTGGATATATTTTTTTTCTTCTCATATTTTATTGTCTGCCTAAAGTTGAGGTAATAGAATATATTCATTAGATTCCCAATTTTGGACGTTTAGGTTATTGATAATTTCCTTTACCCAAAACAAACCCTAAAATCAATTTTCAGTATATATATATTTTTCTGTTCTTTCCCATCAAAGTACTGTTACTATTTTAAGAAGTCCTCCCCACCCCACTCCCTCTCTCTCTCTCTCTTTCTCTCTCTCTCTCTCTCTCTCTCTCTCTCTCTCTCTCTCTCTCTCTCTCTTTCTTTTCTGTGGGGTTACTGGAGATTAATCCAGGGGTACTCAACCCCTGAGCCACATTTTCAGCTCTTTTTATTTTTCATTTTTTTTTTAAATTTTGAGACAGGGTCTCACTAAGTTGCTTGGTGCCTTGGTAAATTGCTAAAGCTGGTCTTGAACTTGCAATCCTCCTGCATCAGACTACCAAATGGCTTGCATTACAGGTGTGTCCTATCACACCCAGATTAGCAGCTATGTTTCTTAAAAGTTGATTTTGCATTAGCTAATTCTATTAGTGTTCATCACACACTGTATCATTTCTCTGCCTTTTTAACTCTGGATTGATACATTGATCATCACACCTCCACTTTGCTATCATTTTTGTAAAATTTATAATTACCTTTTTCAGATTTGCATCATCTTTCATAATCTTGTAGATCTTAATCTTATTAATTCCATATATATTATACCATAAGTATATTGCTGAACACATCCCACTTAAAAGATATTTAAATGTAAGAGAAGGTGACTTGCATATAAACAGATCTTCTGATATATCTAACAATTAGATCAGGGCCTATGAAATGTTAATTGACTTATTTTTAATTTTTCTATTTAAACATTCTGTATATTTCATGGGCTAACTATGGAGGTTTGTGTGCACATATATATGTATGTATGTGTATATTTGTATATATGTATACACACACATATATATATACACACACACACATACACACACACTTACACTCTTATACGCTATTTGCCCATGGACTTGGACATATCTCCACATTATAAAACCTGGTGAGAGTCTTAATCCCTAAAGAGATTTATTTCCATTTCAAATAGTGAAATATGGACTAAGGTTCACTATGCTTCCAAGGGATCCCATAAGAAAAGGGAGAATGTTAAAGGGCCTCCTTGCTTTATATAAATGGAGAATGAAATATTCATTTACATTTATGATATATTTACAAGTTCATTTAAGATGCCAATACAGAGCTATTAACGCATTTACAGTGTTTAGTTTATTGAAAATATATCCAGATACATTTGCTTTGTACACAAAAGTACGTGCACAGTAGAGAAGTCAAGTACATTGAACTCACTTAGACCCTTCCACTATGTCCCTGCTGTCTGCATTGTAGGTCTTCATCTATCTGATTGTTGAGTTCTGCTGCCTCTTAGTTACTAGTGTACTTCAGGGTTCCTTTTCAAGCATTTACCAAAGGAATGACAGCTTTTTTTCTATACTCCTGCATTTTTTTTTTAATTTGGAGGAGTGGTTCTCAACTAATGAAGTTAAAAACATAAAATCTTAATTTTCTTTTACTCTAGTTATATAAATGAACATCAAAGAATGGTCAGAAATTGGGCCGTTTCCTAAATGAGGCTAACAGCACAATACATTGATATTATTAATACTTTAGATTGCATTATAGTGCATGACAGAAGTTTTCTCTTCCTTTTCATTTTTCCTCTTTTATTCTAGCAGACATCCTGCTTGGTCACTGCATCATTCTTCTTACTACTTTTATGGCTTTTAGATTGTCTTCTGCTTAAGTAATTCATGCTCACTGTTGCTTAACTAAGTTTTGTAATTTATCTATCATATTGTTCCCTGGCTCAAGAGTTTGATAAAGCCCCTCCTCCTTTCTTTAGGAGAAAATTAAAATTCACTAAGTAGCATGGCATGGTAAAACAAGTCATAAAGACTCCGTATTTGAGTTCTGCATTTGCCATTTAATAATATTATAATTTTAGATATGTTGCTTACCTTTTCTTGAAAGACAATTTCATTGTGTGTAAATTCCCCCCTCTCTCTGAAAGTACCAGAAAAGTTAAATGAGATATGCTTGAGGGCAGAGTAAACATTTCCTCTACTATACTACAATGACCACATTTTAAAGTTCTTCCAGAAATATTTTGTAAATTGTTGACACTCTAGAGTAGATAATTGCAAAGAGTAAGGATGATCAGGTGGCTGAGACTGGAGAGCAGAAAATCATTTTTTTTAAATATTCCTAAGAATTTCTAGTAAGATGACAAGATGATAATAGGAACTTCACTTGCACTGGAAATGTGAATTGGAAGAACCAGAAGCCAGGGAATAGGAGATTCCTAAAGAAGTTACAAGAGATAGTGTTAGATTGGATATGATTGATGATGCTAGAAATAGAAAAAAAAGATTGGAAAAATATATGGTGATATTTGGGCTTGATGATTGATGAGTGAAAACTGTGTGGGAGATAAGATAGAGATGGCAAGGATGATGTTCAGGGTAATGGGTGGCACCACTTATTAAATAACAGTTATTTTACTTTATTTCTGGGTAGAATTTCTTTTCCTTCAAATAAAGAACAAGTTTCTTAGGCCCATAGAGCATGTTATAAACTTATTTACATCTTCCCTAATTCTCTATTTGTAATAGACATTCAGTAGATGTTTGATGAATGAATAAATTATCAAAAAGAAAGAAAAAAATTGAAGGCAAGTGGAGTCCTTCCAGTAACAGGTATTCTCTGGCTTTCTGAGATGGTAGATCACTGGGTGCATGTCCTTGGATTGTATGCATCCCTGGCCTCTCACTGTTCTCTTTTGTCTTTCTGGTTCTTGACTTCCATTTGGTTTCCTCTACCATATCTTGCAGTCATGATATTCTACCTCACCTCAAGGCCAGAGCAATGGAGTTGGCTGATCATGGACTCAGAACTCTGAAATTGTGAACCCAAGATAAAATTTTCTTTGTCTAACCTTTTCTTATCAAGTATTTTGGTCACAGCAATAAAAGGCTAACACAGTTCATTAAACCTGAGTTGAAACACTTATATTTATTTTTAATGTTCACTCTGAAGTGCTTCCAGGATTAGGAACCATCTCAGTAAGATAATTAATTAACCCATTCCTATTATTGCATCTCCAAGATACTTCAATTTGACTGAATTCTTTCAATAGGGATTCACAGTTTTCCAAACATATTTTTCTTTTTTTACAAAATGCTTTATTAGTTCTGGAAAATTATTTCTATATAAATTTTCAGAGTATAAAATTTCTCTATGTTGAGCTGTATTATACTTGGTGTGAAACATAAAATGTGTTGATGGGAATAGGGGTGTACTTCAGCACTAGGACACTAGCCTAGCACGTGCAAAGCACTGGATTTGGTCCCAGCACCACAAATAAAAAAAAGCAAAACCAGAAAACCCCTAAAATTTAAAACCTATTAGAAGCCTTTAAATGGAAATGTGCTTAATGATTTAGAAAAAGGGTACAGCTTTGTTTATTTGATTATTCTGAAATCAAATAACAAAAATTCAGGAGTGAAAACTATGAATATTTATAAATATGTTTACATTTTTAAAAGAATTTTCTTTTACTTCTCAAAAAGTATTTTATAAATTCAAATTTATGTACTTTATGTTCCTAATATGTATAATCACAATCTCAGATCTCTGATTTAATTAACTTCGGATAAGTCTATCCTACTCTGGGTAGACAGGTTTTTCTTTGGAAAGCTATCAAGTAAAATACAGGAAATATCTGTATTAGAGTTCTCTGGAGGAACAGAACCAATATGACACACACACACACACACACAGGAGCGTATGTATGGAAACATATCATTATATAAAGAGGATAAGAAGGATTGATTAGATTGGCTTCACCACCAGAAAGTGAATGGTCCCACAATGGCTGAATGCAAACTGGAGAGCTAGAGGAACCAGTAGCTGCTCAGTTCAAGAAGATGGAGCCTCAGAACAAGGGAACCAATGGTGCAGCCCTTATCTGGGATCAAAGGCCTGGAAACTATTTAGAGAGTCACTGCTCAGAGTTTGCTTTAGAAGAGTGAAGAAGCTAAAGTCTGATTTCCTCAGTGGTTGCAGCAGCAATTGAAGTATTTCAGAATTGAACTTTGTGTCTTCCTCTGCTTCCATGTTCTTCCACCTTTTTATTCCATCCAGGGACCCCAACTAATTGACTTCTGTTGCTCATATTTAGGGTAGATCTCTGCCTCCATTTGCTGTCCCATGTGCCAATCATTCTTAGAAATAACCTCCTTGAGGCCTGGGATTGTGGCTCAGCAGTAGTACACTTGCCTAGCATGTTTGAGGCTCTGGGTTTGATCCTCAGCACCACATTAAAATAAACAAAATAAAACTATTGTGTTCAACTAAAAAATAAAAAGAAAAAAAGAACCTCATTGAAACACCCAGAAATTTCCTAACCATACACATTTCTTGATCCAATCCTGTTGACAATTCAGATTAACACTCACAGTTTCCTATAAGCAAACTATAGAATCTAAGAAGGAAATTACACTACATTTTTAAAAAAAATCCACATTTACTTAGCTTGTACACATAAATTTTTAAGTTTTTTATGATCCTAGAAATAGAATGAGATCTAAAGGTCCTTCAAGCAAGATTCCATTTCTCTATCACATTTTATTGTACTTTTCCCAAGTAACTATCCAATGCATATTTCTCAGAATCATCATCATCTCTGTTTTAATAACTGGAAACCTCAATCCTCATGGATATGGGCAAATGAAGGAAAGAGAAAGATATTGTATTTCAGCTCGTACCTTTCTTGGGTTGCCATTTTGAATATGTGGCTCTTGTGTTTCTAGAAATTTTAGAATATTTCAAAATTTAGAATATTTCAAAATTTTTCATTTTTATAACCCAATTAAGAAAGATATTTCAAGAAAAATAAATAAATATGGTCAACAAACGATGTCCCAAGTCAGACATATTCAATGATTTCCCCACACTCTGTTTTAGGTTCATATGATTACGTGAATCCTCAATATGTAGATACATATATGTACCAAGGGGATTCTAACTGTTTATGCTCTTGCCATACCATTTATCCTGTGCTGGGGAGAGAATAATTTTTTAAGCCAGAAGGGAATAATATTTTTTAAATTTCTATTTTCTAATATGAAGATAGAGTAATTTTGGATGATCACCTCCATGACATCAATATTTCAAAGTCCGTATATCCATGAAACAATTCATTTCCCTCATCTGTTCACTTGTAAATTAGTTCCATTAACTGTCAGAGCTTATTTAGTTTCAGGGAACAAGTTTCATCAGCACCCTTAGAAGCAAAGGGACTTATTCCTTTGAGGTAGATAGAATTAATTAGATCTCTACATTTTTCCCCCTAGTTCCAGAAGGTAAGAAGAATAAAAAAGTACAAAGCTCTATGATATTAAAAAGAATTAAGCATATTCCCTTAAAAAGAGAAAATGATCTACTGAATTGCATTTTGAAGTGTAAAGCCTATTTTTTTATAAAAGATCTTTCAAGCTTAATAATGTGTCACAGTAATCTTTCTTAGGAATAGATCAATAACGCAATTCTCAAAATAATGGGTATATTAGTGAAAAATATTGACGATAATAATAGAAGATAATGAGCACTTAAAACCTGCGATTATTAATTAGGAAAATTTAATTTAATTTATGTGCCTAAAATTAACTATGTTTATTTAAAGTTTAAACATCAAGTGAGTCAAGAAACAGAACAGACTTATGAAGATAACAAAAGTGGATATTTATTAATCATTTCTGTTTTGGATAGATCTAGAAAATATATACATACTTGCAAAAAAATGATAAACTGTGTAATTGAAAAATGGGAGAAGTATATTAGAAATAAAACCAACAAATACAGTAATATCAAAAATGTAAAAGATCTAAATATTTTACTTTTGCTTAATCATGGATCTTGACATATTAACTTCTTAAAGGATTGTTTTCTCAGTAATCCATTCAAAATTCATTGTAGTGACACCATGACATCAGTGAAGTTCCTCTTTATTTGATTGTGTAAGGAAATTCCGATACTATGTTTAATACACAATATTTCACACGTATATTTTCAAACCATGGCTTCCTTGTCTCTAAGGGTCTCTACCACCAGCAACCAACACCAAATACATTTTTAATATATTTTTTTTCCTGTACCAATCTCGCCCTTTCACCTCTTTTTTTTCTTTCTTTCTCTCTCTCTCCTCGTGTGTGTAGGGGAGTGAGAGAGTGAGAGAGAGAGAGGTGCGGGACAGATAGACTGACAGAGAAATTGCATCTGTACATAAGTATGTATAATGTGGAGATTCTGGAGAGGAAATTTTAATATATTGGTGTATTTAAGTACAATATATTGATTAGAATTACATAATCAGGAAATGCTTCTACTTACTTACTGTATCCCTGAGGTCTACATGGTTCTATATACAGAATAGAAAAATCTATTGCTAGTCAGGGTTCTGGTAAGCAAACATTTTCTAACAAGCAAATGACCACATGAGTTCTCAGAACATCAGACCTCTCCATGTCTTTCTGTTCTTGTGTGTCTGTTTTGGAACACTAAGTTCCTTGGTTTTAAACACACCATCCAGCTTCTTTCTAAAAGTGCACTGGGAAGAAACTATGAATAATATCTTTTTATATTGACAATCTACAGATACTATGTTTCTGAGGCAAATGTTAATTCCAATACTCAGATTTCCAGGACAAAGATTTTTATTTATCACAGTCGCTCTCTGTAAACCAATAATTGCAAGCCTACAGGCTTATTGCTTAATGATGAGTATGCATTAAATCAATATTTACAAGTCTACTGTTATTTTCAATTCAGACCTTGAAATGAGCAAGATACCATTCTTTGAATCATTTTCTCCTGTCGATGCTTATGGCTTTATTAAAGACATACAATAATTGAGTACAGGATTCCAGGTGAAGAACCTTAATATGTGTTTATGATGCGGTAATAAGCGTTTGGATCATGCAGCCTCTTGTGTCTATATCTTTTAACTTTGTGTTCTGGTAAATGTGACCTGCTTTCTATGTTTTGTCTCAATGATTTAACTTCATTTCCTCTTTCCTTTGAGTGTGGATTTTAAATGTACATTTTAAGTGTGTGTTATTGCATTTCCACATATATATTTTAAATGTGAATTATTATGTTTTCACATGTATCTTTACTCCAAGGATGACTTCCAGCAAGATTATTTTCACCTTTATATGTACATATTTCTTCAAAATTTTGTAACCACTCTTTATATAATGAGACATTTCTCTTTGCTTCTAACATGATAAAAAATTATGAGGTGTATTATAAGCTTGAACATTGTGCATTATTTTATCAGAATATTAAGGTGTTAGAATTTTTTTTTTTAGTGTAAGGTCTTTATGCAGATATCCTGGCATTATTTGAAGAATCAGTCCTAGGGACTCACAAAAACATAGAACATAAAATTCTGCTTTCCAAATTGATTAACCCATATTTACAACTAAATAAATGCAATCATTGCCTTTTAATAGCCACATCAATATTCGTAAAAGAGAAGTTACCTTTGAAATGCTGGAATAAAAAATACTAAAGAAATGTAATAATGAAAAGAAACTATGTGTTACGCTATTTGAAAGAACTATGTACTGAGCTGCAGCCTTCTAAACACAAAGTAACTTTTGAACTTCATTAGCAGAAAGTTTTCAATTTCTACTCTTAATAATACAAAACACAGAAGACTTGAGGTACATTTTAAGAGCATAGCTATTTGAGGAGAAATGATATAAATGTATTAAAATTTAAATACTATTGTTCAAAGCAAAGACACAATATAGAGAATAGTGCACTTAATAGTTAACTGCATGAGAAATAAGAAACATTAATTTAGAAGGAGGAGACATCCCTATGGGAAACAAAAGCCTGCTTGCCATGGAAGCCCCACCCAGTCTCCAAAGGACCATTAAGAAAAACTGTTTTGTCTTCCAAAAGCTTCCCATAATGTCCATTTTTATTAGGATATGGTGAGGCAAGAAAATCCTCTTCCCTTAATAATGAACATGTTTCCTTTTGTGAAATGCTCCCAATCCACTCACTTTCCCCCTTGCGACCTGCTAAGTACTTCTCATGAACCCAGATCCCAAGTAGAAAATTTATGTTTTAGTCAACTTTTTTGATACAATGACCAAAAGATCTGACAAGAACAATTTTAGGAGAAAAAGTTTACTTGGGGGCTTACAGTTTCAGATATCTCAATCCATAGATAGCCAGCCCATTCCTTGGGACTCAGGTGAGGCAAAACATCATGGCGAAACAGTGTGGCAGAGAAAAACAGTTCAGGACAGGGCCAGAGTAAATGCTTGTGTGTGTGTGTGTATGTGTGTGTGTGTGTGTGTGTGTGAGAGAGAGAGAGAGAGAGAGAGAGAGAGAGAGAGAGAGAGGAGAGACACTATTCCCATTGTTCTACTCATTGGCTCAGCAGGGACAAAATATGCACCTCAAAGGCTTGCTGCCAGAGACCTACCTCCTCCAGCCATACCCTGCCTACAGTTACCATTCAGTTCATTCAATCAAGTGGATTAATACATTTTATTAGTTTAAGGCTCTTATAATTCAATCTGTTCACCTCTGATATTTTTTGCATTGTCTCACACATGAGCTTTTTGGGGAAGACCTCACACCAAATCATTATAGTATCCTAGTTCCAAACATCCCATATTAATAGAAGAGCTTTTCAACAAGAATGAGATTGCAATAGCTCAGTCTTTCTCTTTTCTGCTGCACACAATTTTAATCTCCCTAATAATACCCTTGAAACTTCACCAAAAAAAAAAAAAAAACAATGGAAAACTAAATACCTTGGCATGATTTATGGTTTGTTTTGAAGTTTTATCTTCATTAGCAATATTGACCAACTAAACCAAGCTTGTTTATGTTCGTTGTTTTTAAGTACAAAGTTGGATTGTATTAATTCAAGAATCATATATTATCTAAAAGTTTAATTATCCTGAGACTAGAAATCTTATCTTTTTTGAAATTACCTTTTGACAAAATAATTTTTAAGATCATCATGTCTAATATAAGATTCTAATTGTTTTTTCCTTTGTAAAATGATCAGAAAAAAAGGAAAAAGAAAAATCAAATAATTTCTCCAGTTAAATATGACAGTTGTTTAAAAAATACTGCTACAGAATAATTTATGCATACGCACACAAGCACCCACACAAACATCACTCATGCAGATACAAAATCATAAAGATTTTATCTCTTTAGTTAAATGAGATGATTGATAAACTGTTTAGAAAGAATTCAAAAGGAAATGTAATAATGAAAAGAAACTATGTGATATGCTATTTGAAAGAACTATGTACTGACATATTTATAGATCATTTAACAGACATATTTATAGATTCATTTATTGAAATGAATTTGCAAATGGATGTAAATCTTGGTTTCCTAGGGCAATTCAAACTTAAACTTAAAATAATATCAATTAAACTTAAAATAACAAATCAGACAAGAGTGTATGCCTATATGTAAAAATCAATTTGCTTAACATTTAATTGAATATGTTATATTTTAGAGAGTTGTGAAACAACTTAATAAAAGATAGAAATGCATATGTATATTCCTATACTTTTGAAAAATCTCCAATAGCTCTTAGCATTTCAGAAAAAGGATGTTTGGTAATCTTTTGTTTATTCCAAAGTGAACTTTTTTATGTAGCTTTCAAAAAAATTGAAAACAACTAAGAAAAAATAATATACATGAAAATGCCAACAATCCAATGCCATTTAACCAGTCTCTGTGTAGTGTTGTATTTCTTTGTTAAGGTTGATGGAATAAAATGAAGGAGTTGGTAGACTCCATGAGAAGAGAAAGAAAAAAATTGTGTGTTGGGGAGTATTTGAATTAGAAACAAGAAAAGCACACACACAAGTGTCCTCTCAACTATTCCTCAGTGTTAGTACAATTGAATTTCTGCCACATTCAAGCCTTTTAATAGAGACAAAGACAAGAGTGCAACACATGTTGAAAATAAGCCCTGGTGAAATCACAGTATGTCATACAATATAGGTAGCACTTAGAGGGTATTTATACTGTGAATGGTCCTGTTCATTCATTCTAAGTTACTTACATATATTCATTCATTTAATCTTCTCAACAGTCCTGCAAGATACTCTCATTATACAAAACAAAAATATATAAAGAAAAATTCATAAAGCCTATGATACTTCAATTTCTGGAATTCTGAGATGGTCAGATTGTGATCTACCCCTTCTCTACATTGGTAATAATTTGTATGATTCATTTAAATATGAATCCAAGGAATACTTTTGGGGAGAGAGCTCAGCTCTAAGTTACCAGGTTACAATAAAATAAACAAAATATCTTATTTTTTCTGGTTCTTCACTGCCTGTGATCATCATTAGAAAGGTCTCATTATGGTAGTGATAACTATGATAATTGTACAACTATGTAATTCCTTAAAGCATATATATATATATATATATATATATATATATATATTTCATAACATGATATTCTAGGCATTGTGATATGCATTACAAATGAATGAAAAAACAGCATATATCTACATATAGATAGTTGTAAACATAAAGACTCCATAAATCTATTTGTTATCTCAAACCACATAGTTACATAATTCATAATTAGTTCCTAGGCAATAAGTTTGAATTAATGATTTTGTAACTATGAAAACAATTACTGTTCTCAAGGATTATCAAAGTTGGTTTCCCAGTATATTATCAACAAAACTGATTGAGAAGGCAAAACTGAGTCTATTAGTGTAGTAACTGAGTACCTTAACTCACAAAGCTTTTACAATCCTTCTCATGGGGAGGGGGGGAAAATTGCAAGACTAGATGTTAACCAAGAATTGGACTGTTTTGAAACTTGATTTAAAGTGGGTCTCTCAAGATGAAGTCTTGACTCAGATTGAGTCAGGATCATAATACAATGGTCCAGGATTGATGCAGCACATAAGGTAAGAGTTCTTAAGGAAATTAAAAGAAATATGGGTAATAAAATGTCTTTTGGTGTTTTCTCTCAAGAGGAAAACAGACCTTAAGTAAGTTCCCACATGAAACACTCAAAACTATTTGCTCTAGCTGGATGGAGCAAAGAAATGTTAGGGAAGACAGTGAAATACCACAGTAATATTAATATAGATATATGGTGTGATTTTAGTTCTTAGTATCCAGACAGATTCTTGAAGTAAACAGGTTTTGGCTTTTACAATCTTAAGAATGTGTAGAAGGGGCAGACACCTGGATTAACAGTTTCAATAACACACTGATTAGTGCTATGTAGTACAGAAGAAAACTTTCTAAAATATGTTATATATGGTAAGGAGTTCTAAGAAAGTGGATTATGGATCTACCTGGTAAAATACAACGTTAATGGCAATATTACCAAAAGTTGTCTATAGGTTCAATGCAATGCCAATCAAAATCCCAACGGCATTTCTCGTAGAAATAGATAAAGCAATCATGAAATTCACATGGAAGAATAAAAGACCTAGAATAGCAAAACCAATTCTAAGCAGGAAGTGTGATTCAGGAGGTATAGCGATACCAGATTTCAAACTGTACTACAGAGCAAAAGTAACAAAAACAGCATGGTACTGGTACCAAAACAGGCAGGTGGACCAATGGTATAGAATAGAGGACACAGAAACCAATCCACAAAATTACAACTATCTTATATTCGATAAAGGAGCTAAAAGCATGCAATGGAGGAAGAATAGCATCTTCAACAAATGGTGCTGGGAAAACTGGAAATCCATATGCAACAAAATGAAACTGAATCCCTTTCACTCACCATGCACAAAAGTTAACTCAAAATGGATCAAGGAGCTTGATATCAAAACAGAGACTCTGCGTCAGATAGAAGAAAAAGTTGGCTACGATCTACATATTGTGGGGTTGGGCTCCAAATTCCTTAATAGGACACCCATAGCACAAGAGTTAAAAACAAGAATCAACAAATGGGACTTACTCAAAATAAAAAGTTTTTTCTCAGCAAGAGAAACAATAAGAGAGGTAAATAGGGAGCCGACATCCTGGGAACAAATCTTTACTCCTCACACTTCAGATAGAGCCCTAATATCCAGAGTATACAAAGAACTCAAAAAATTAAGCAATAAGAAAACAAATAACCCAATCAACAAAAGGGCCAAGAACCTGAACAGACACTTCTCAGAGGAGGATATACAATCAATCAACAAGTACATGAAAAAAATGCTCACCATCTCTAGCAGTCAGAGAAATGCAAATCAAAACCACCCTAAGATACCATCTCACTCCAGTAAGATTGGCAGCCATTATGAAGTCAAACAACAACAAATGCTGGCGAGGATGTGGGGAAAAGGGTACACTTGTACATTGCTGGTGGGACTACAAATTGGTGCGGCCAATTTGGAAAGCAGTATGGAGATTCCTTGGAAAGCTGGGAATGGAACCACCATTTGACCCAGCTATTGCCCTTCTCGGACTATTCCCTGAAGTCCTTAAAAGAGCGTACTATAGGGATACTGCTACATCGATGTTCATAGCAGCACAATCCACAATAGCTAGACTGTGGAACCAACTTAGATGCCCTTCAATAGATGAATGGATTAAAAAAATGTGGCATTTATACACAATGGAGTATTACTCTGCACTAAAAAATGACAAAATCATGGAATTTGCAGGGAAATGGATGGCATTAGAGCAGATTATGCTAAGTGAAGCTAGCCAATCCCTAAAAAAACAAATGCCAAATGTCTTCTTTGATATAAGGAGAGCAACTAAAAACAGAGCAGGGAGGAAGAGCATGATAAAAAGATTAACATTAAATAGGGACGAGAGGTGGGAGGAAAAGGGAGAGAGAAGGGAAATTGCATGGAAATGGAAGGTGACCCTCATTGTTATACAAAATTACATATAAGAGGATGTGAGGGGAAAGGGGAAAAATATCAAGGGAGAGAAATGAATTACAGTAGAAGGGGTAGAGATAGAAGATGGGAGGGGAGGCGAGGGGAGGGGAGATAGTAGAGGATAGGAAAGCTGGCAGAATACAACAGTCACTAGTATGGCAATATGTAAAAATGTGGATGTGTAACCGATGTGATTCTGCAATCTGTATACGGGGTAAAAATGGGAGTTCATAACCCACTTGAATCAAATATATGAAATATGATATGTCAAGAGCTTTGTAATGTTTTGAACAACCAATAAAAAAAAGAAAAACCAATTCTTTGTATAGTCTCCTCACTAAAATATCTTAAAATATTTCTTTTCCAGTGATTGGAATTTTCTACTTTTGAAGCTTCACTGAGAATCCTTTACTGAATTCCAGTGTAATTTTTTTTTCTTTTAATTTACTAATATGAATTCTGTGGGTCATGTCATCCTTTCCTGTGCTGGAGAAATAAAACAGTTTCCTCATGAACAAAAAGAACACCATGAGTACCAGTGCAGAAGAGAGAGAACACAAAACTGTGGCCAAATAAACATTAACAGATTTATATGCACATAAATTAGCATGAAAGTGATTATGAGTTTTGAACAAAATTTAACATACACAGTCAAATCATAAAAACAAATTTCTTTTCATCTTCTTAAGAGGTAAAGGGCTATACTTTGTGGTATTCTCCTCTATGTCTCATGAAGACCCCATGTTAAATATGTGTCATTTAGGGGTTATTTTACACAGACATTGAGGATTTCTCTACATTATAAAAATTGATGATGGGATCAATGTCTAAGAGAATTAATTTTATTTTAAATATTAAAGTATTGGCTAAGATTCACTATGCTTCCAAGGGAACCCATGAGAAAATGGAAAAAGATGAAATGTTCTCTTTACCTTCTATAAATGGAGAATGACATTTTATTTATATCTATTATTAATTTATACATTTCTCGGAGATGTCACTGTAGGCTCTTAAAATTCTTAACGAGTTTTTTTTTTTAATGTGACTAGATAATCTCCGTTTATATGTAAAAGAAAATGCACAGTAGAGAAATCAAGAAATCAAAGTACATTTAAATTGCTTTGAGACCCCTTTCACTGTGTCTTTGCTGGTTGCATTATTGGTTTCCCGTATGTCTTATCTAAGAAGATACTATTTTTGGTAAGGGATTAGGAGAGTCAATGATAGAATCCATCATGAGGCAGTTTAGTACAAATCTATGCTAGAAAGTGATTTCTTGATTTGATGATTTGACAATTCTGAGCAATTCTTTGCAAAATTAATTTAATTTTCAACTTATCCCCAAGGTGTGGCTATACTATGTTTTGATTATGTTGTGTTCCTTTAAAATACAGCTCTGATTTTTCAACAACTGATAAGTAATTTTAGCTATTTAAAAACATTTATGACACTCCTTATGCTTAGATGAAGACATGCATCATTAAAATGACCAATTCATGTTTTGTTTTGTTTTTTTAATATTGTTTAGTTGCAGGTGGGCACAATAGCTTTATTTATATGCAGTGCTGAGGATGGAACCCAGTGACTCACATGTGATAGGCAAGCACTCCACTGCTGAGCCACATCCCCAGCCTCTGATTCATGTTTTGAAGCTAGCAAATAACCACTAGGGTTTCCTTTTTGCTTTCTTTTATTCTTTTCATTTGTTTGTTTAATTCTAGCTCAGAAAATTGGATAACAATTTCTAGGCATTTCAGAATTGCACCTATTTATCAGCATCTGTATGGAACACCTGGGAAATATAAAAATACTGCTTGTCATGTGTATGATTTTTAAAACCCAAAGTAATAATAAAATCTTAATATAATGTCCTTAGAGATGTTTAAAATTCAAGGCAATTTCTCTATTAATAGTAATTTTAAATAGTCTGTTTATCCTTATAATTTGTGGAATGGTAAGTAGAAATGCAAGTTGCATATTTTTAATAAGTCAAATAAAGTATAAGACATTTTTCATTTTGCTTAGTTAAAGCAAAGGCAAATGGACTACACATAGAATCAGCTTTTCTCAAAATCAATTGCCACATGTAATCAGTTATTCCACTTGAGAATAATATGGGATATGGATACACAGGAAAATATGAGGGTTTTCAATTTTTAATTACAGAATGTGGTTAATAATATTAAGCAATATTAGTAAGAAAAGTATTATTTGAGGGTAAAAAAAGATGACACACTCATTAAAATTTATTTATGCTAAATATATAGAACTTAACAAATGAGAATACCTTAAGAAGCAAATGTTTCTAAAAGAGTAATATTTGTGGCTGTGATAAAAGTTATGAATATTTAATTTCAGCTGAATATGTAATATGTAAAATTGTATAAAAGAATCAAATGCATCATGAAAAAGAAGTGAGGCTACCTTAAAGTTTTGGAGGTAAATAACATTATCTGTTTATGAGATGATGAGTAAAACATCATCTTATTAGGAAAACAGTTCTCAAATATTAGTGGCTGCTTTCTGTGTTCCAGAAAATATTAAAGTACATTTGTGTGTTTGTGAGTGTGTGTGTGTGTATGTGCAAGCACGCAAATGTGTGTGGTGCTTTAAGATTTCATAATACTCAACAAAATGGCAATTGTGACAAAGGGATGTTGTTATGTAAGATTTGAATCCTATTGCATGTACTGAGTTTTTGACTTTTGGTTTATCATATATGACTCAATTATCTAGGCTTTGTAAAAGTTAACTTTTGTCATAGGAGTATGACAATGGGTGGTCTGTATTATAAAAATGACTTTGTCCATTCTACATTCTTTCCCTGCAAAGACTTTTGTTGTAATTTTTGTTTGTTTGTTTTGTTGTTTTGTTTTGTTTGTTTGTTTTCCTGCTGTGCACTAGTTTAAATTAAATTCAGAGAATTTAAAGACAAGGGATATATCTATTCTGTTATATAAAATGTATTGCAACAGAAACTACAGAAATAGACTGTCATATTAAGCATGAAAGTGTATATTTTCTTCATTGTAAAACACATAATGGAATGAACCTAAGTGTCCTCCAGAGCAGAGGCTTTAAACCATCACAAAGAGAAATTTGCCAAATGAATTCATTGTCAGCCATATTTCAAGTACACTAAATGCATAGGCTTCTACTAAATGTAGAAATACTCATTCACATTATAATAAGCTATTATTATAAATAAAAGAGCAAGAAGAGTTGAAAGTAATGCTTTTAATTTTGATGACTTGAATCTGTCACTTTCATCACCAAGCAAGTAAAATAAACTTCAGTGAGTCTTCCCTCTGGAAATGTTCCTTCCCTGCTTTTAAAGCTACCATAAAGCTTCATTCCATAATCAAATATTGACTCCCTGACTGTAGCCTACTTGCCTCCCCACAGCATGTTGTCTGCCCATGTCTGTGCCCGACCCTTTCATTCATGGGCTCTCTCCCTCACTCCTTACATTATAACTACATTCACCTTCTCTCTCTTCCTTGAACAAACCAAGATCCTTCTCACCTTTGAGCTTTTGCACTGTTTGCTTCTCTTCCTGCAATCCTTTGACTTTGCTCTTCAAATGGCTAGTTCCTTCCCATTATTTAGCATTGGGAAAGAAACTGTCAGCTGGAGTTGACATTAGGTACAGAGATGACTTTCGACAAGAGTATAATTTCTTGTGTCATATTTGTGAAATAAAGATAATAGTAGCACCTTCCAAAGGACATCTTTATGAAGATTATGTGAAAAAACATTTATACAGTGTTTAGAAGATAGCCTGGTACATGAAGTACCCTAAAGATTTATTGAAAGACAACTGAGATTTTATTTGAAAATCTCCAACTTATCTTCTCCCTTTTCTGATATTTCCTATTTATTAACCAGACCTTTCAATTAAAAGCAACTTTCAAATTTGGCCAGATAATTTAATCAATGTGTCTTCTTTTGAATTATCTGCTTTTGGTGACATGTTTCTTGCTGCTGTGGTTTAGGCTTGGGTTGGCTGGGTATGCTGATGGGGAATGGGAATATCAGTCATCCTGGATTCGTAGAGTAGAAATCAAACTCTGAGTATTTATATTAAATTGTGGAATTAATTACATTTATTCAATATTAAGAATGTGTATTATGTTACCTGGAAGACTAACAATTTTCAGAATTCCATTTCACCTTGCAATTCTAAGTTATATAATCTACTCTCTGAGCATGACACTTTTCTAAAACATTTAACACTATAATAATTTATTTTGCACTGTCAAGAATATATCTTTCCAAAACATGTGTCATCATATTTTAAGACCATAAAAATGTGTACTCAGAAACAGATCAGATATTTGACAAGATTTGGACATCATTGAGTAAGTAAAAATAATTTCTTGATTCTCCCTTAGTTATGTTGTCTCCACTGCCATTTGAAAGAGTAAGCTTGGGGCTGTCTCTGAGCAAAAAGGTCAAGTTTAAATCCTCAGCTTGTCATTCAAAATCAATACATCTTGTCCCTTCCTTTCTTTTCTGATCTGATCCTGCATGAAACCACCAAACACCTGGTTTTTTTTTTCCTGCTTTTTATTTGTATTTGTGGTTTTTGTTCTCTTATTGGATCTCAAGAATTGCTTCAATTTGACATTCTTGTCTTGTTCCTGGCCCACTACTCACGTGGATCATTTGGTCTGCCCCACATAAGCATAAAGAAAAATCAACGATCTGAGAGCCACTTAAAATTCCATACTAAAATATTAATATTTGCTTCTATCTCGCCTCTCATGTCCTTCTATTCTTCCCCATTATTCTCTTTTACATACTTTAGGATTTCAAGCACTGCCACCAAAGAGTAGGGAAATAAACATTTGACAAATAAAAAGAAAATATAGTGTAAAAATATAGTATCTGTGCTACAATCCTTAAAAATGGTCATAGACAATTCTTTTCCTCCCCACATGTGATCACTGGAACCCTCAGCATGTGGTTAAGTCTGTTTCACTTGAATATGAACCAGTCTAGTGACATATTTTGTCTAACTGATAAAACAATGGGTACCTTTTGGTCCATGCTCATATTTTATTCAGAGTGACAGCTTTTACATTTTTTTCCCTTTGAAATGACCTGCGCCTTACTGAGTCTACTACCCTGAGGACACATGCTGTTAAGAAGCCAAGGCCTATGTGGAGAGGATTCATAAACAGCTGTGTAGGTGCAAACTCCCAGGACATTTCAGTCCTGCTACCAGCTGAATACATCTGAACTAGTAACCCCAGCTGATGTCACCTGGAGCAGAGAGCTGCTCAGAAGCCACATTCATTCTATATAGCACCCCGAGAAATTGATAAAGTTATTTTATGACATTTGGTTTTGGAATGTCTATTACTTAATGCTAGTCAATTGAAGTAGTGTCTTCAAGTGCTTAGAATAAAAACCAAATATAAGAGATGATATTAGAAACAAAACTCAAAACGCTGGGGAATCATCATTGAATTTTATCTATGATATTTGTTCATCATTATTGATTTTTTTAAATAAATTATTTACTGGAAGGTAAAACACTGCCTTCTTCACTCACTAGCTCTAAGAATTTGAACAGGTTACTTGATTTCTATGGACTTTAATATTATTCTCAGTTAAGTGAAAATAAAAAGAGATTTGTGATTCAAGGGATTTGCAGAGCTTGTAAAATAATGTCTGTAAAAGGAATGAGAAAAGTATCAGGCTTATAGTAAAGCTACATAAGCACTGTAATTCTGATTAGCATTTATGATTCCCAAAGAATGTTAATTTCAGAAGAGGGATGAGATTAAAAATTTACTCAAAAATTATTACTTTCGTTAAGTCTCAACTTTTTTTTTTTTTTTTTTTTAGACATGTGTAGTGATGCATACTATAATCATCCCAATGACTCAAGAGGCTGAGGCAGGAGGATCACAAGTTCCTGACCAGTCTGGGCAACATAGTGATACCTTGTATCAAAATAAAAAAAAATAATAAAAAATATAAAAAGAGCTGAGGCTGTAGCTCAGTGTTAAGCACCTCTGGGTTCAGTCCCTGGTAAAAGAAAGAAAGAAAGGGAGAGAGAGAGGGAGAGAGGAAGGAAGGGAGGGAAAGGAAAGGAAAAGAGTGGGGGGAGGGAGGGATGGAGGAAGAAAGAAATTATTCTTTTTAGATCTAAGAATTGTGAAAGAAATTTCATCTTAGCTAGTCCAAAGAACTAGCATGTGTTTTCCACGTTTCTGTTTTTGCTTTATTAAGAAATTTCAAAGTTCAATTTATATTTAGTGCATGAAAATGTGTAGATTATTGAAAAGGAATCATCTTTAATTTCTTCTAAATATTTTCAAATATTAGTTTAATTTCCTATATTTATAATATTTTAATTCTCATTTATACTATTGCATTTTTATTTTCCAAATTTCTTATAAATTTATGAAGGAAATTTATCAAGTCCTTTTATATCCCATGTTTTGTCCTAATTGTTAGAGACGTAAAGAGTTGAAATATGAAACTAAAAATCTGCAAAAGGATATCTCTGCATTTATGGAGAGTAAAGTATGTTGTAACCCAGGAGTCATACACTTTATATATTTACTTTCGTGAAGACTTTTTTGAGAGCTTATTCAATGACAATAAACAATTTTCCTTCTCTGCTTTACCTAGACTAATTGTGTACTATCTGCTTTGCTCATTCATAAGCAAAATTGAATGAATGTTGTTAGTGCATTGCCCTCTCTTCCCCAATTCTAGATCTCAGATCAGAGACCTTAGTTTTAATCACTCCACTTGACCTTGTACTTGGTGCCCCATTGTTTCTGGGGACAGACTGCACTCTTTTTTTTTTTTACTATTCTTTTAGTTTTCACACTAAAAGAGTCCTTATATTCTGTTGTTAAGCACTAAGTACCTTATTTTTCAGTTCCATGTGCTTCTTCTCATCCTCCTTAGCACCTGAGGGTGCTAAATCTTATTTTTTTCTTTGCCCATGTTGAAATAAAGAACCATATTTTCTATTGACAAAGTGCTAGATAGAATATCTGTTTGCCAAAATTATTTCCTACAATTCTTGCCAAACATTTATTATATTTGAGGAGGAATTTGAGTGTTACTCATTCTAGAGAATTTTTGAGTGAGGGTTTTTTTGTTTTGTTTTGTTTTGTTTTTTGTACTTGCTATGGTAGAGTGGGTGAGGATTCTTGTTCTGTTGTTCTTATCATTAGTAGATTTTATGAATTAAATAAATCTCCTTTCTTTGAATATACTCTTACCCCACAAATTTATTTCTGTGGACACTATGAATTTTCAATGTGTTGTTTCAATATGCAGGCTATTAAAATGTAATAAAGAAAAGTTGGGTTTTCTTTGCTGAGTACAAAGAAAAAATATCACATGTTTTTTCTCAAGCTGGTAAAGTGCTTTTAAAGCATTTTTTTTCTAATAGCATTTATGCATTTTTCTTAACTATCCCTCACCCTCATTGAGCTATTCAATATTTTAGTAATGTAAACTTCTGCAGAAACTTTTATACCCAAAGAGTTAATTCTAGCCTACGGATTTAAGTTCCCATCCTGAGATATCTAAAGGGGAAAAAAAACTGTGATACAAAATAAGCCTTTTCTCTTTGGAATTTAATTATTTCAGGATTTTTTTTATGTTGATGGAAAACTACATAATACAGTAACATAGTCAACTTGTTAGACATGCAGATTCTAAGATCCACTTTTACACTTAATGAATCAGAAACTGAGTAGAATTCAGAAAATTGTGTTTTGACAAGCTGTATTGACCATGGCAATGTGCTGCTCAGATCTCCTGCTGAAGGGAGTAATATTAACCAGTGACACCAACTGCTGCCCTTTTGAATCTGTCCCCACTTTGTTCGAAGACTGCTCCCAGCTAATGACTAATTAGCCCAAGTATATGAAATGAGGTATTCTGCAAGGCATTCTGCAAGATGCAGGACTCTTTACACAGTCCACTTTGACCCATTGTACTAGACTTGCCAAAACATTCTTAAAGCTGTACTACAGTCTGAGACCTCTTATATTAAATATACTTTCTTTTTTTCTTCTTTCTCACTGGGGTCACACTTACCCCCTCTCCCATTCCCAAGTTCTGGGGATCAAACTCAGCTTTTATGCATTGTAGGCAAGCAAACTACTGATTTACACCCCAAGTCCCACATACACATCTTCATGTGAATGATTTTACCATCTTTTTTATCCTCTTCCCCTCGATCTTTACCAAGTATTTACTCCAAAATTGCATGTCTTCCTAATATCTTCATCAGTATAAGAGAGGATACTTCTTAACCCCCAACTGATGCCAGGAATTGTTCAAGGAAATGGAATATTGACAATGTTTTGGAAACCCTAAACTAACAATGTATTCAGGTGTTCTGATGCCCATTAAAATTTGACAAAAATGCTATAGATTTTTTTTATTTTTTTATTATAGTTATCAATACTTGTGGAACAGAGCTGTTATGTTAAGGGAATTACCTAGTGTTTTGTATTTTAATATATTGGTACTAAGTGTCTTCCTGAATTATAAGGAAAATTGGCAAAAGCACAATTTAACCATGTCTATTAAATTTTGAGTCCTACTGCAGATAAAAACAGACTGAAATGATTATCTAGCAAAAAGACATGCTGTTACAGAAATCTTACAGAAGTGAAATAGAGTAAATCAGGATTGAAAAAATTTCTTTGAGAAGAGTAAAGGATATGAAATGATAAAAATATAAGTTAATTTTTGTCTTTTTTTTTTTAGCTTAACAGCATTAAACTACCCTTCCACATGACCCTCTGAAATCGATTATCCTGAATCCTTGTTTATTATATCACTTAGGTCATTTCATTCACAATGATCAAGGTGAAAGCCATTATTATACAATATTCTCAATGGGAACACATTCTCTTGAGTTGAAACACCAGTGAGTCCATGCACAGATTTAGACTTCCACCTTTTTCATGTTATCAATCTTCTGAGACATGATGGATAATTTTAGAGAAATGACTGCAAATATTCAGAGAAACTATTCCTGGTTTCCAAAATAAATTGGCTGTGAAAAAGCAAAGGAAAATTATTACAATACTTTCTCATTTTTACACATAAAGTTTCAGATATTACTTCTTAAAGAAAGATATATTTTAAACAGAATATGTTTTATTTTTTTTTCAATTACATAAACTTTGATTCTATATTTTGTGGTAAAGGATGGTAAAGGATGGTACAATATACTGTTTTCTGGAAATTGTCTCATACTCTGTACTCAAGAGAAACTGAAAAATGCCTACTCTGGAATCCAGGCATTTTCTAAATTAGAATTTATTCCAACTGGGCTGATGATGAAGCTCTGTGGTAGAGCACTTGCCTAGTGTGCACAAAACCCTGGAATTGATCCCCACCACCACGAGGAGAGAACAAAACAAAACAAACAACAACAACAAAAAAAAAATGCAAGCATTTATTACATTATCCTGGAAAACAAAATGTTTTACTTGTTTTAGTTTCATTTTTTAAAATATAAAATAAATTATTTAAATTAAAATCATTGAATAACTCATTTTAAAAGCAATGTTTTTTATAAATTTAGTTTGACCACCTTAAACATATCTGAGGAAATATTTGTTTTTACTCTTTCGATTACTTGAGCAAAATTTGATAAATATATTCTATCCTATATCTGAATCCTGCCATTCGCAGATCATGTAAAATCAGATTTTATGTGAACCATTTGATTAACAGATTACTTTTGAAAAGCAATAAAGCACAAAAATTAGAAAGTTAGGCTCTGATTCTGCATTTATGCCCTGATTATTACTTAATGACAATGCTCTTAGACTTTTTTTTTAACACTAAAATTTCTCATCTATATAACAGGATATTGCTTGTATATACACTAAAATTGTCTAATTTTAATGCTACTACTGAATTAAGTTTCTGTGTTAATAAAAATATCAGCTAAGTAGGAAATAAATTTTTAAAAACACACATCTTAAATAAAATGTATTAATTTGAAATGTATAAATATATGGTCAAGTGCCAAAAATGAGACATCTGAACTAGGTTTTGTTGAATGATGTTCTGATATTATCTTTAAATAAACCATAGACAAAATGGAATTGTCCATAGGAAATAAATTCCTTATGAGACAATATGATAAGGTAATATCCCTAGATTATTGTCTTTCTTTCAAAATTTTACATTTGCCTCTTCTATATTTGCTTGCTTGACTAGTCATATGTTATATTTCTTGAAACTGAAAAAAATACATTTAGAAAAGATTTTACATGAGAAAATACAACTCTTTGGAAATTTATTTTTATTGTAACTTATTTTACAACCTAGTAAATTCCACAAACTGCACATAGCTTAAATGTATTGCTTGTTATATATTTACATATGTATATATACCTCTGCAAACATTACTGAAGCCAAAATGTAAATTGTGTTCTTCACTTTTAATGTTTCCCTTATGTGTCTTATTCCTGCCATTTAATAACTTTCCCCCAAAATATCATATCTGCTCTTTGAATACTATCATCACAGATTAGTGTTTCCAGTTCTGATCTTTATATTAATGGACTTATGTAATATGTATACTGTTTTGTGATTAGACTTTTTTAAAATATAAAATATTTTTTAACCCAAAAAGCTCAATTATCATGCTTTTAATTAGTTTTTTTAAAATTTGTAAATTATATAATTACAATGGCAATCACTACTAGTAAAAAATGTCTCTCACTAAATGTACATTAAATCTGATAAGCATACTTGATTTAGATTGTTTACATAAAAATATCGGGAACATTTTTTGTCAATTATATTTATAATATAGTTTGAAATAAGGATTAATGCTGGAATTAGCCAAAATATTTGGTGATGCTGGGAAAGTGAGAGTGCATTTAACACAAATGATGAATGTGTATTGAGAGGAAAAGAAAAGGTGAATTACAGTGGGTTGTAGAGTACTCTCCTCTCTAAAAACATTTTGTGTACCCAAAGTCTTACATTTATAACAAGCTAAGAATAAGTCACACTGGATGAATTGAATGGGACCAGTGTTCTTCTAAGAAAAGACAAGGAGATAAAGACTTGTGACTATCCAGGCAAAGATTGGAGTCCAGCAGTCCCCACATGTCTGCCATTTTGCTTTCTGTGGTTTCAACTGCCTGAGGTCAATCATGGTTCAAATTATTAAATGGAATTGAATGGAAATAAATAATGTATAACTTCTAAAGTGAACACCATTCTCTAGGATAATAAAATCTCACTGCATCTTGTCCCATCCTCACTGGAAAGTGAGACTCAGTTCACGAGTCTCCATGCTACATAGGCTATCTTTCCATTAATCATATTGAAGCTGTGTCAGCTGTTAGACTCCCTGTCACTAAAGCTCATGATGATGTTCAAAAAAACTTTATTTTGCTTAAAAATGACTTCAAAGTGCAAGAATAGCTATACTAACATTTTTATCAGAGACTTATATTATATCTTTTCTGTTATTATTGTTGTTGATTTTTGTAGCACTGGGGATTGAATTGAGGACTGCCCTACCACTGAATGAAACCCCCAGACCTTTTATGTTTTAAATTTTGAGATACAGTCTCATTCAAAATTTGAGTTTGGCCTCCAACTTTGTATCCTCCTCCTCAGTGTCCCAAGTACGTAGGTGTGTGCCACTGCATGAGGTTTCTATTTTATTATTAGTTACTGTTAATCTCATGATATGCCTAATTTATATATTAAATTTTCCCATAGAGATGTATATACAAAGAAAATCATAGTATATATAGGGTTCATATATTTCAGAGCTAAAATACTGTGGATTAGTTGTTTATTAGCTAATATAGTTTTTATCATCACTGTCTAGTAGACTTTGGTACCTACTGTAGTTAAAGAACACTAACCATCTTTGTGTTGTAATTCAAGACACATACTCATACTCTCTTATATGAAAAGCAGTATAGAGATTCTTTGGAAAACTGGGAATGGAACTACCATCTGACCCAGCTATCCTACTCCTCAGCCTATACCAAAAGGACTTAAAAACAGCATACTAGAGGACATAGCCACATAAATGTTTATAGCAGCACAATTCACAATACTTAAACTGTGCAACCAACCTAGATTCCCTTCAGTTTATTAATGGATAAAGAAAATGTGGTATATACACACGATGGAATATTACTCAGCAATAAAAAGGCATTTGTAGGAAATTGGATGGAGTTGGAGAATATAAGTCTAAGTGAATTTAGCCAATTCTAACTGCCAATTTTTTTTTCTCTGGTATAAAGAGGCTGATTTGTAGTGGGTTGGGAGGGGGATCATGGGAGGATTAGACAAACTCTAGATAGGGCAAAGGGGTGGGAGGGGAAGGAAGGGGGCATGGGGATAGAAAAGATGGAAGAATGAGATGGACATCATTACCTTATGTACATTTATGAGGACAAGAATGGCGTGAATATATTTTGTACACAGAGATATGAAAAATTGTGCTCTATATGTGTAATACATATTGTAATGCATTCTGCTGTCATATATAACAAATTAGAATAAAACATTAATTAATAAGTTTAAAAAAATCATGATAAGCTTTGTCTCAATGGCTCTACTAGTAAGAGGGAAGTTTTTTGGTGTTTTATATAGCTTCCCTCAGGCAGACTTACGGTGAAGTGCTTTTACATTCTTCTTTTGAGCTCAGCATCAAAAGATTCTTCTTTCCTCCTTACGCCTACCCAAGAAGAGAAAAAGACAATCAGTTTCACTTCCTCTGACTTAGGGCATATGTGTTTGGACAATATGGTCTCCCTAAACTCTCCCTCAGAATTTTAAATAACACAAACACCTTCACAATCATCAGTTATTTTACCTGTCCAATTATTGATCGCATTTTAGTGACATTTATCCCAGTCTTCGGGCCTTTTCCCACCTGCATGGGTAGTAGTGATACTGGCTGCAAAGCTGATGCCTCAGGATTTTTCTACTACATTATCATGGAATTTTTCCTGTATTACACTTAAATTTTGGCTTTGTATTCCTTGGGCTTTTGTATTTCCTCTTCTTGATTTAGATTCTTTGGCAATAAGCACATTCCTGGAGCTTATTAACTTCCAGAAAGTGCATTAAGAACTTTAGGTATATTTTTTTTCTCATTTAATCCACACAGTGGAATTCCATACTATGAATTGTGTTGTTATCACTGTTTTACAGATGAAGAAAGGTTTAGGGAACATTAATACTTCCCCCAAGGCCACAGAGTAAGTAAGCTTGGACTTAAACCCAGATCAATTTGACTGCAAGTCAGTGATCTGAATCAGTTTATTATCAAGGTGTCAAGAGCATCAAAAAGTCTCTAGGAAGATTGGTTTTCTTAATTTTTAAGAGTTACATCATAACTGCAACTTTATTTTTATTTGTTCTTTTTAGATATATATGACAGTAGAGTGCATTTTGACAAATTATATAAAAATGGAACATAACATTCTAATTAGGATCCCATTCTTGTAGTCGCACATGATGTGAAATTTCACTAGTCATGTTTTCATATATGAACATAAGAAGTTCTGTTCAATTTATTCTACTGTCTTTCCTATTCCCATCTCTTCTCCCTTCCCTTCATTCCCCTTTGTGTAATCTAGTGGACTTCTATCCTTCCCTCCACCCACCATTTGTGATCTATGTCAAAGGGTAGTTCAGGTACAAAGAATCTGTGGACTAGATTTAAGCAGATCAATGAATTAGTTTCAGTTTTTTTTTTTTCTAAAACAACTATTACAGGATGCCTTTAAGAATATGAATGTAGCCAGGTGAGGTGACACATGCATGTAATCCTGGTGGCTGGGGAGACTGAGGTAGGAGATCACCAGTTCGAAGCAAAAGTGAGGCTGTAAGCAACTCAGTGAGACCTTTTCTTTAAATAAAATGCAAAAGGAATATGAATGAAGCCAGGTACAGTGGTGCACATTTATAATCCTGGCAAAACCAGGGCTGATACAAGAGGATCGTAAGTTCCAGGCCAGCCTCACAACTTAGTAAGGCCCTAAGCAACTTAGTGAGACCCTATCTCTAAATGAAAAATAAAAAGGGTGTGACTTAGTAGTTAAGAAGAGCCTTACTTGTATGTATAAGTGAGTCGATTTTTAATAGTTTATAGCCATGTTGTCAGCAAAAAAATAAAAGTATATATTTCATATGATGTGCTAAAATATTTTGTATTTTTATTTTCATGTGAAAAATATTAAAGTTAAGATCATCACTTTGAAAATTCTATTTCTTTAGAATTAAAGTCTTTGAAACCTTGAACAATGAATAAAACATATTTAAGAATTAATTTGCTGTTAATTCAACTGTGAAAAATGAAACAATTTGCTTACATGAACAATGTTAAATATTTTCATTGACCAAATAAACACTTCTGTTTTAAATTGGAGAACTGAAATTTGTCCAAATTAAGGTATTTATAAAATATAATTTATATTAAATACATTTTTTCAATAAAGTGACACATTAACCAGAATAAAGGGGGAAAAATAAATATTAAAATATAAAACATTGTCCCTTCCCTAATAGAAACATGTATTTCTTCTTTCTTTATCTTTCCATTCTTGATAGTGTTGAACATGTGACTTTAGCCATTTCAAATTTCTGAGTACCACCTTCTGTGGGGAGATTAGTTTAGACAGCAGGAAACAAAGTCAAATTCACAGGGCTTAGGAAAACAGAAATTTATTTATCTCTTTTATAAATATGTAGAGGTTTGCAACCCAGAGATTATATGTGCTCTGATCTTTCATTTTTGATGTGTGGCTCCAATTCTCATAGTTCAAAATGTTGACTTTCATATTATAGACAGCAAGTAGGAAAAAAGATGAAGTAAAGACTTACACATAAACTATGTAAGTAGAACTCAGTCAGCTATGTAAGTAGAAAGATATGAAGATTAAGGCTGGGGTTGTGGCTCACTGATAGAGTACTCACCTAGTAAGTACAAGGTGCTGAATTTGATCCTCAGCATCATATAAAAATAAATAAATAAAATAAAGATATTGTGTTCCTATACAACTAAAAAACATTCAAAAAAAAAGAAAGATATGAAGATGCTTGGGAATATAATCCTTCTTCTAGGTGGCTGTATTTTAATGGTTACAATGTTGGGTGATATGTTATTTAAGAATACCTTTAAAATTAGATTACCTGAATTTGTAACCTGGGTCTGTCATTTCTTGCTGCTTGATCCTCTGCAAAATACAGAAATCTTGTGCTTTCATTTTATCAAATGTGAAAAGAGATTATAGTAGCAGTTATCTATAAAGTACAAGTGAAGATTTCATGAGTTATAATATATAAAATGTCTATTACATCAAAATGAGTGCAACAAATGTTAGATCTTTATATTATATCCCGAGATTCCATTTTGTATTCATAAACTTCCACTGATTTACTAATTAATATAACAAGTTAAGCAGGAAACTTTTTTCTTCCATGAAACAACAAAATGTGAGCAACATTATATTCTTAAATTTTATTTTGCTAAAGATTGATGGAAGAAGCTTGGATCCTTCATTGACCCATAAATTGTATCCAGGAATCACCACAATAAACCAGTGGTCCCTGATGAGACCCAAAGATGAATTTTGGTTATATTTTACTTCACTATGAAAAGTATTTTAATTCTGTGTGTGTGTGTGCGCACACACACACAAACGTGAGCGTGCACATATGCTGGGAATTAAACCCAGGGGCCCTTTACCATTGAACTGTACATCCCCAGGTATTTTACGGCATTATTTTGAGACAGAGTCTCACTAATTTGCTGAAGTTGGCCTTGAATTTGTAATCTTCCTGCTTCAGTCTCCTGTGTGCTTGGATAAGAGGCTTGCACCATCACATCATGAAAAAGCATTTTCTAATCTACAATTTAATTTTTATAATGAATCCTAAAATTGTTATATAGGATATTCTAGAACTTTCTAGTAAAGGAAAACATGAGCATTTTGTTTCATATCCATTCCATGATATATTGTGATTGATATTATGGCTAACTTTAGGTGTCATTCTATAATGAAGTGGATTAGGGGTTACCTAAATGACTTGTATATAATTAACCTGGATATATCTATGAGAGTGTTTCCAGAAGAGATTATAATTTGAATCAGTGCAAAGACATACCTCACCCAATTTGACTGGACACCTTCCGAATGACAGTGCAACTATGGGCCCGGCTAAAGCAGAAAGGCAAAGAGGAAGCTATTCTTGGAGCTGCTACACCCTTCTGTCCTTCAAATACAAGACTCCAAATTCTTAGGCCTCTGGATTTTTAAATTTGTGTCAGTGGCCCTTTAATTTTTTTTAGTATGATTTTTTTCTTAGACTAGTGATGTGCAGTATGAGACAAATTATAGTAGGCTGGAAGAGTGAAAGGTGGCTAGAAAGAACCTGAAAAACATGTCTCTGAAATGTCTTACTTAATAGATGGATTGAGCATTCAGACTCAGGCTGGGATTGGCTTTCACATTATAACTTCCCTGTAGTCTGCACTGTCTTTTCATTAGTAACTCCAATGACAGATTAAGAAATTTAAGAAGCAAACTGTAAAGTGACTGCCTAATCTATCACCTAAATAGTTAAATAGATCTGTAAGTATCAGTAAAAAATGTACCTTAAATATTGCATAAATCTTTCACTCACCGCTCTCATATATCCAAAAATTGCATTTTGAAGGAATCAAACAAGTAAAAACACAAACAAACATTTTCTTCATCACCTCATTGGTAACTTAGAAGCAATATTTAAAGAACTACAGATCACCATTTCTTGCTTTTGGCCCAAGGCTTGTGATTTTTGAAATGATAAAGTCTTACCTGTCAAGGTCTTTGCATATGTGTTTCTGCAAGAAAAAAAATAAAGAGTTATTTTATGGCAGGTTTGACTTGCAATAGCTAAATATTATTTTACTCCATGGACTACTTTACCAACATTTTCATTTTATCTTCATGTTTTTTTCCTTCATAATTGATCTGTAGGCTAGTTGCTCTTGGCACTGAAGTGTTCAGAGGGCTCCACTGTGGTATATGGAGGCTGGTTGCTAGGCAACTTTACCTTTAAGAGGAATGCTGCTGGGCCTCTTACCTCTGAGGGTGTTGTTTTTGGAGACTCTAAGGCAAAAACTACTTCTATCTCTTCTGTTTTGGGGCCTCAAAATCTTGGAGATTTGTGATGAATACTTAAGGTGTTTACCATGGACTATCATGAAATATAAAAACTCAGCATATTAATGCTTTATTCTCAGACTTTAGGTGATATCATAAAAACTCCCTTGGCAAATTTTAAAATTAGAGCAATGTTTTATCAATGCTTAAAATATAAGTTAAGAGAGTAGCACACTTGTTTCTTTTATTTCTAGATTCTTCTTTTTGACCCATTTATTTAAATGACAACTTCACAGTGACTTCAGTGTTATATAGTTAAATAATATTATGGATATGTTTATTATATTTGAAACAAGACGTTCTTACGAGATACTTATTTCAGGGGAAACAGCTACAAATGCAAGTTTGAGAAATATGACAGGACTGTTGTGTTGTGTGGCAGATCTGTCAGAAAGCACACCCAGTCCCAGTTTTGTTCAAATTGAAGAGTCCTCATTTAGCCAGCCGGCTGGTGACTACTCTCCACAGGACACATAACTGTCTCTGCAAGGAACAACCCCAAGCCTGAGCATTTTAGGGATATTTAAAGGCAAAAACCACAACTGGGTTGAAGTAGCTGCAAGCAAGCAGGTACAGAAGCTGAATTGGGCAGTTAGCAAAATAATGCAATGGGTACATATGGGACTTTCCAGGTTGGCATAACAGCAAGCAGAAGGGAAGTGGTTCAAAATGACCCTAGTTCAGTACAAGTTAGATAATGGTTACTAATGTCTAGACAATCAATCTCTGGCAAGGTATATTGCCCAATAAAAATGAAAACCAAAGAGAATATTTTTACATTGTATAAGAATTGCTATTTTGTGTTGCCAAGTATGTTATGCTAGGCAACTATCAGTGGATACAGAGGTGGGCTTTCCCATGGTAGAAGCATTTCTTACATGATATGGATTCTTAGGGTAAGATGGAGTCTGTTTATTGTCCACATAGCCTGTTCCATAGCAGTTGTAGTTCTTGATGATGCAATTTTATGTCCATGTCTACCAAGTAAGAATTAATTATGATCCAGTTACAGCAGAGAGGAATGCTGAATTTTGGTTTATGGGGAAGCAAAGTTTTACATCAGATAAGAAGTTTTGTACCTCCAGATTTTTAAATAAGAGATGATTTCTCTGAGGGGACACAAGGGCACAATTTTCTGCCAATATGAAATTCCTGCTCCTTAGCACAAGATGGGAGGGTTGGTTGGCTCACAAATACAAAGCAACTGTTTAAATGTAATCCACAATGTAACAGCAGTTTGCACATGGGACTGCTTATTTCCCTAGAAGTCAGGGAGGCAATAAGTAAGCTTTCGTGGCAGTAATAGTAAAGAACAAGAAATGTACAAACACCATTCTTCCAGAGTCTTCCCTGGGTGCATTTTCATATATGAGAAATAGTTTTGGTCATTATATAGGATGGATTTTTGTACATTCATATATGTTTTCATCCTCAGCTAAACTAAGTTGTGTGTCATTTTTATTACATAGGTATTCTTGAATAGCCTCAAAATCTAGGTCATTTGTTTGTAATGAAACTGTAATATGATGGCTTAGTAGGAAAATTTGTCATGGGAACAATAACAAATTAGGGAAAAATGCTTTAATTCTCTATTTTAAACAACTTTTTTTTTACATTATCAGTGAATCTGTTTGCATATCCAAAGCTAATGTGATGAGCATAGAATGTACTACCCAGGCAACATCAGCCTTTTTTTAGAACTGTTATCATCTATCACCTCCTTATATAAACCTTCTGAAATAGGTCAATGGTAAATGTGGGAATCGTGATTTATTTAAATATAATCAATTAGAGTGTACTCTAAAGTGTGATGAAGCATTTTTCTTCTTTTTTAAAATTGTTTTATATTTTCATTCACAATAAATGAGTTGCTTGCTTGTTGAATATATTTTACAAAGCTCTTTTAATATATGAGATGGGCATGAAATGAAATCAGTAGAGTAGAAATATTTTTACCAACCTATTTTTGAAATATAATGCAAGATAATTTTATTAATAGTAAGAAATGTACATAATAATCTTCCTATTATAAATCTTGGCATCATACTCTAAGGAAGTAAAGTGAGGCTCTATCAAAGGGTCAGTTCTGCTTAGATCCTGTTATTGGTGATGACCTATCATGAGGGAGATGTTTATTCTGAGTTATAAAACTATGGCTCTGTACTTTTGCCCTTATTATTTCATTATCTTTCATGTGGGTCTTAATTAGAGTAATCAGGAAATTCTCCTTTCCGTGCAACCTTATTATTCAAATAAATATGAACAATTGACATGACATAGCTTACTTCATTGTTCTCTAGATATGTTAAAATTTTATCTTACCTAATCTAACATAAAATTTAAATTATAAATCAGATGATATAACATTTTAGAATTCCATAGTTCTAGGTTAGTTTCAATATTGAGCTTTTGGCTTTCGATATTAAGGCTTTTGTGCTACTGTGCAGAATAGAGGGTCATTGATTAATAATGGATAGCTGAGCCCATAAATGCCCAACCATCACTCTGCAAAACAGAAGACTATTGATATTTCACAGGTAAAAGATCTTGGAGACATGTTTTAGGTATGGGAATGGAGAGAAATACATGAGTCGGTGAAATATTTATATGTAGAAAACATTTTAGGATTAAAGATACATTATATAGTGATGAGAGACAGAGGGAGTTATAAAGGATGACTTTCAGGTTTTTTGGTCAAGTATCTTTGACATTTTAAAAAAGGCATTTATTTGTGAACACATGTATCTGACATGAATCTTATCTTCTTAATTTGTTTAATCTAGTTATGTTTCCTTTCTTTTTTTCTTTTATTACTCACTACTTGTGGTTCAATTTTTTGTGTTCCTTTACAAATTTCTCTTTATATTCATATTTTATTTTATCAGTTGTCAATGTTACAGCTAAATAAACCATTTGAAATAATTTCTCTTGTATCACTTCTACTTAGCACATTTTTACATACTCATTCTCCCTTCCAGAATCTTTTTTAATAATCCACAATTTTTATTCCAGATTTAAACTTAAAAAGGCAATTTTCTTTAAAATTATTTCCCAAAAATTTCAATGTTTTTTTTACAAGGAAGTTATCAAAAGCATTTACCCTAAGTCTACGTTTCATTTGCATTTCACACAATTTTTAATGCATGTAACACTTTACATCTCTTCTTTTTCTTTTCTTTTTTTTTTTTTTGCCAAAAAGAAGTTGGTGGTTCTTTATTCTGATTTATTTGAATAGAATATAACTTTTTTTTCCTTTACAAATGAAATCATCTAAGATAGGATGATAGTATTAAATATGACAAATCTGATAACAAGTACATATTGACAATTTCAAACTAGGATTTAAATAAAAATAATTTAAATACAAAATAAGTTTTTATATATTGAAAGATAAATATGGTATTCACAGTATTGTTTTAGATATATCTAACCATGATTTTTATTTATTTATTTTATCTTAGAGAGGATATGTAATGGGAGATATTTAATTTACTTTTTTGAAAACAGTTTGTTTTAAATATAGATATGTGTCACTGTTATTTTAAACCTAAATTTATAAATTCTAATTATTTAAATTAGAATATATCTAAAGCTGCCTGGAAATGTTTCTTTAAAATATGTATGGCTGTAACTTGATAAGCTATCTAACTTTTTAAAAACATGCATGTTCTTTTAGGTAAGAAAAATAATCTACTAATATTTTTCTGCATAGTCATTTCATATAGACTCTGGAGCCACAGCAATAATATNNTTTTTTTTTTTTTTTTTTTTTTTTTTTTCACCATATCTGAGTTGCTCCCAAAGAATATGTGTTAGGTTTCTTGCTAGGGGTAAGTTGACTCTATTTTTCTAGGAGGTTTGAGAGTCATTACTGTAGTTAAAATAAAGAAAACCAAGCATAATTTTTTTACATTTAAAACTCTTGAATTCCGTAGAGTGGGCAAGAATTATGAACATGAAAAAAAAATGGAAATGAATAAGTTAGAAAAAGAGAGGTAAAGTATACGTAATATGGATTCTGCTCAATATTGAACTATTTCAATATTTTGCTTCCAAATTAATATATTATAGTTACGGTGCTTGCCATTTTTAAATTCCATTCCAGTGATTTTCACTTGGAAATCTCAGAGAGTAGGATGAAAAAGGGAGCCTCCTAGTGAAGTGTCACCTCCTTTCTCCACAGAGAAGTCTTAACTGGGCTTCTCCAGAAATCTTCACCATGGCTGATTTTAGGACTGTCAGCAAAAGAGTCTCTGCAAAAGAGCTCAGTGTACATAAACTTCCTATTTTCGTGTCGCTCTATTTTACTTGGACACTGGCTGAGAAGATACCAGTACTCCAGGTGCTGGACACCCCCTTACTAGTTTTTCACAAACATATCCAGTATAGTACTTTGTAGAAATGTGCAAACAAGGCCTCTGACCTTGAGCTGGGGATTCACAGAAATGTCTACATTTTTAAGATAAATTACCATTTGGGCTCCATGGTAACAGCTGGCATGGGAAGAAAGAAAGGGGAGAAGAAGCTTTCCCCTTCTCAGGCATTGTCCTTGAAGGGTTAACTTGCCCAAAGCAGTGAAAGAAAAAGCTGCTTTTATGTGAACTTCTGCAGACTGTGAACTTCTGAGCCCCACCCCTTACATGCTGGGTATATAACTCTGAAACTACCTGAACTCAGAGTTCAGGGGATTAATTGATTACAGCAAAAGCTGTGCCCTCTGAACCTGGATGCAGCCAAATAAAACGATTTCCTGCTGTCTTCCATGCCTTCCCTCAATTGTCCCTACAACACTATGAATATATTTATAAATAAAATTATACTTATATATAAAAGGAGAGAGATAAAAAAGAAAAAATAGTTATGTAAAATTGAAAAAAAATTACCAACTATACACAAAGAAGGTCTATATCTGTATCTATGATTTTCTATGTTGAGAGAAAATTGAGCTTACTGCTTGCATAAAATTGTACTCAGGTTACTATTCTGATTTCCGTGGAACATCACTAGGGAATGGTGATCACTGCTGGACAGTTGTATGGCCTGTAGAACCCACTACAAAGAAATACATGGATACTGGACAATTTTAAATAGCCTATACACTTTTAATATGTCTAATTGTGGAATGACACTCATCCACAAATTTATGCTTATCTTTCCTTTTAATTCATAACTCTGCATGTAAAATCATTTTTTAAATGAACAAACGTGTATAGTTTGAAAATAAGGTTGTTATTTATTATAAGCTGAGATCTAAATGTGAAAAATTTAATTTTATAAGCAATTTAAATATTCACAAAGAGGTTTACTCAATCTGGATAAAAGTCCTGAGGGATGTGTACTACAAATTTCTTCACATTGTGGTGAATGTTTTAAATATTATATCTGATTTTTTTTTACCTTAGCTTTATGTATTTTTGATAGTATATTAAGAAGAAGCATAGTTCTAGTGATTCTCTACTAAGTTAAAAAGCTTTACAAATTTTTGGCTTTCAATTAATTTAATTTTTATAAATATTTCTAGAGGAAGATGTATAAACCTAATAATTTTATATTGTGATATATATAACGATATATATATATATATATATGGCTGATCCTACTTCTTTAGCATTAGTAAGTAAACGTACTGATATACTTTGAGTTAATTTCTATTTGTGAAAAATTACTTTGCATTATGGGAAATTTGTGCTGAAAGTGATTGCTATGTTCTGGATGTTTGTGTCTCTCCAAAATTCACATGTTAAAATGTAATCTGCTATGCTAGGGATGTAGCTGAGTGGTAGAGCACTTGCTCAGCATGTGCAAATTCCTGGCTCCAAACCTAAGCACTGAAGACAAAATCAATAAGTGAATAAAAAGTATCTAATGCCTGATGTGCTGGTATGAAGAAAGGGGGCCACTGCTAAGTATGTCATGAGGCCAAAGCCCTCCTAAATCTGTGCCTGTTATGGTTTGAATGTGAGGACATCCCCAAAAGATCACATGTGAGACAATGAAAGGTTCAAAGAAGGAATGATTGGATTGTGAGAGTCATCCTGAAATCAGTGAATTAATTCCCTCATGGGATTAATTGATTGGTAAATGAAGGCAAGTAGGGTGTGGCTGAAGGATTTGGAAATTGGGGGTGTGGCTCTTGGGTTTATATTTGTATCTAGGAGGGGAATCTCTCTCTTTGCTCCTGATCATCCCCTGAACTGATTCCCTTTGCCACACTCTTCCACCATGATGTCCTGCCTCACTGTAAGCCCTGAGAAATGGAACTGGCTATCTGACTAAGACCTCTGAAACCATAAGCCTCCAAATAAAGTTTTCCTCCTCTACAATTGTTTTGGTCAGATATTTCACTTATAGCTGCGAAAAAGCTGACTACAACAGTGCCCTTTTAAAAGAAGCTTAAAAGAACCGGATCATAGTACATTTCACCCAAAGAAAATGTGCATAAAGAATGCTGTCTGTGAGGAATAAGACCTCAATACGTGTCTAATTTGCCGGCATCTTTATCTTAGACTTCAGTATCCATAACTGTAATCAGTGTATTCTTTTTGTTTATTAATTTCTCAGTCTAAGATATTTTGTGATAGAAGCTTAGATGATAGAGATGGTGGTCCTAATCATCATCTAACTTCTCCATTGTGTTATTTTGGTCATTAAAAATTTATATTCATGAGATGTCAGATATTTAAATTCCAAGAACAAGTCACTGCAACCCTATAGAATTTAACAGAAAAAAATGAAGAAAGTAAAACTAAGTGTTGTGAATCCCTCAATGACTTGTGATACCAGAACATTTGTGTTTTTTTCAGTACTGTATCCCAGTGCATAGGATGAAGTTTTTGTAGAATGAATGAGTGAATAGTAAGTGAATTGCAAATCCAGTACTAGAACCTAAGCCCAGCTCCAGTATATCAAAGTTTTCACTTCCTGTTAACTGATATGTAGATTTAAGTGTAGGTAATCTGAATAAGGAATGCAAGTGTGCCTTTAGAAGACAAATTAAATTCCAAGGGACTACCCTGACACTTATACTCTTCAAACTTGTTGTTACACATTAAAAAATATCCATTAATAGTGTCTTACCAATCTAGTTTACACAGCCAAGTTGGAATAAAATATATCTACTTGATAGCAGGATATAAGAATCTGCTATTGTTTTGAAAAACATTTTCTTTATGTAATTTAGTGACTTTCAAACTGGGGGCATAAATGGTGATACTTTTGGAAGCATACTAGAATATTCTATTTATATTTATTTTTATCTGAAGTATAAGAAGTCAATCACATCAACTAATTAATATTTGGATAGATACTGACACTCTCAAATATCCAAGTTTTCTAAATGCAGCTATATTTATTTTCTCCTCCCATTCTGTATCTTCCCCATGTAGGTTAAGGAAACTTTCTTCCTTTAGATTAAGAAAATACTTAATGAGTCTTCATTGTGAGCACAAACTTAACCTTAACCCTTCTGCACTGTTATTGCAATAGGTATGCTTGGATCTTTCTTTTATTTATCAGTAAAACTCGGCTAGAAAACATATTTCCTTTTTGCTTCTTCTCTTGAAAATATTACATAAGCTTGAACATGTTTTTGATTCCTCATCACAACACAGGCTGTGAAGAATTTGGGTAAAATGATTGATCTGGAAGTAGGGTTCTATTTGTTAGCTGTCACATGAGCTATTAACCTTCAAACCTGAAAATTCATGAAGATAGATATATAACGACTCTGAGATATGATAGTATACTCAAAAGTTGAATGTACAAATTTGTCTAAAAGAAACAGTTGGCTATACAGGAATATTTATAAAACTTGATGTCTTTATAATAAGTGTTCAGTAACCACAATAAATTTTTAGACATGTATGTCAAGCTACTTAATTTTGAAATGTCACTTGGAGAAATTCACTAGTACTTATATGTATACCAATACTCTCAAAATATTAAGATTAGTTAAAATATAATTTTTACTAACAAAAAATAAGCTTAAAAAAGATTGAAATGGTATTACTGATACTCGTATTTCCTTTTGAATAATAGTTATCTGGAGAGAATTGTAAGATTCTGAACCTGTATACATCCTGGTGGGACTAGGACTACAAGGACTTTGTTTTTCCTTTAATTTTTTTTTGAACAGTTTGCTTCTATATCAGATTTGCTATTAATTTTTGTTTCTTAAATAGGGCTTTTATTTAGTTTTGTGCCAACGTTTATTAAGAAAGTGTCTATCAGACTTAAGTATCTATCTATATCTTTTTTAAAAAATTATCAAAAGATTAGGTGGCTTATTTAGTAGAGACGTGTGAAAAATGCATTTAATATAACATTTATTGTTTAGATTTTCTTGTTGTGGTAACCACAGACAAGTTTTCAAAATCCAGAGAAATCTTTGCAAGGAAAATGAATACTTCATTAAAATATTGATAAAATATAGTTTGAGTCCTGTTTGTTACTCAGTTTGTCTTGGAAAGAAAGACTTTGTATTGAATTTCTTCCTTTTTCTTTATTTTTTTAGGAGAATATACTTTCATCATTTTTGCTCATTTCCAAATTGTGCATAAATTACCTATATTTTTACAACATGCATTTTAGGATTCAAATTTAATGCATTTTAAATAAATATAATTCTCATAAACAGCAATGTCTAACAGGTTCTGCAACACTCACTTGATCATTGAGACATGTGTTTTCTGAAGGGTTTCTAGAAGAGCTTTGGTGTTTGTGTTACATGGTAAATGTACAGACAGGATGCTGGCTCTTTTGTTTTGCTGGGGAGACTTTAAACCATGATTATGTCAATCTTCATGGAACCCACTACACAGTGCTGCTAATGACAAGCAAATTGACTTCAAATTTGACCCCTGAAAATCTAAGCATTAATTTTTCTGAAAATCATTTGACATTCACTTAGCATTCATATTTGGAACCACTTTCTTTTGACTTATGACACATTGATGTTATATAAGGTCTCCTATAGTAAGAATCTCATGGTCTTTTCTTTATTGTTTTCTGCCTTAAAGTTGCTTAGATTAATGATTGTCTATTCAATTGACATGTTTATACTCAAGGATATGGATTTGCTCACATGCTCATCAATATGGCTGCTAATCCCTCTCAAGTCCCAGTGGATGCTTCCCGGAGGGACTCCTAGTGTTTTTCTTATATTCCAACTGCTTTACAACCTAAGCAAAAGTAAATAAAATATTCATTTAGGTATTTTCTCAGGATGAAACACTTATTGGTTTATTATCTGATTTGATTTACAAACACAAGAATTTATATACAGACAACAATTATGTATTTACTTAGAGTGAAAGATCACAGGCATTTCTTTAAATGAATAAAATTTCTTAATAAAATATGTCCAGTAGATAAAACTTTAGTTTCTTTGGACATTTGAAATCCTAGTAAGACAACATTGGTTTGTGAAGTCAACATTTTCCATAATAATATACCAATTTATGAACATTCTCAATGTTCACAGTGCATCCCAAATTAGATTCTCAATATTCACAATTTTGTCATGAAAGTTGAATAATTGATATTTTAATTTAAAAACAAAATTAAGAGCATTAGCCATTACATATTTTTTATTACATACACTGGACTGCTATTTTCAATTTCTTGTTCTTACTTCACTTTTATTCCAAGATTTGCTGTTACTTGTATAGAAGAAGGACTTTACCTGCCATTTATCTATTTATTTATTCTGTTATGCATCTGCTCTTCTCTTGGAGTGATCTGCATATTTACATCCTGGGTTGAGAATAAACATAATAAACACATAATATGGAGTATGAGTTTTAAACATTATATATATCAAGAAAAATAAGAAATATTCTTGCTTAGCTTGAGACCTGAGATTTAAATCAAGGTTGATTTAAAATCCCTCCTTCAGGGAAGTATTTTACAGCAGACATTTAGACCAAATGGGGAGAGAAACTAGTTCAAAGTGTGGTCTGCTCAAGTGACTGTGTCAGGGAAGGGAGTTTGTAAATCTTTTCAGAGAAATGATTCTTTTCATCTTCATTGAGCTTGTAATTGTGAAGAAGAGATATAAAAAGTATAATTCTAGGAAAATAAACATTATACAGTCTGTTCATTGATTTATATTTCAAACTAAAATTATCATAGGTAGATGAAGAAATGGATCACTTTGTGAGTCTGTGAAATGTTCCCAAATCACTTATGTGTATTTTGTATTTGTATTTCATATCAATACAGTAGACATTATTTGAAAAGAATAAGTTTGAGATGCATGTGTATGTCACCAAACTTCATCATCTAAAGTTAATGAATAATTTGCTGAAGGAAATATACTGTAGAAAAATATTTTTAAATATTATCGTACCAGGTGTCAAACCCAGCATCTCATGCATGCTAGGTAGGTACTCTGTCACTGAACTAAACCCCACCCATCAGAAAAATATTACTAGAGTGTCGGTAGCTGCCCTAGATGCAGATGTCTTTACGTCCTGATGCACAGGGTTCTGAACAATTATTGCATTTACTCTGTCATGATAGTGCCAGGTCATAGTAATTTGGGTGTTACCCTACCTTGGATAACAAGGCATGGCTCCAGGAGTAGGTATCATCTGCTGGGATTGAGTTACACTCACCTGTTCTTTTGTAATCTTACCCTTTTGCCCTGTTGGGGATAGAATGTTCTATGGAAATTCCCTTTGTGTGTCCCTTACATAAGAATAAAGAATTTTAGTGGCTCTCTCTTTTTCCACAGACTCCTAAGTTCAGAGAGCCATCCCTGAATTTTGAAAATGTACTTCTGTGTATTTTAGTGCTTTCTTTGCTGTTTCCTTAAGTTATTGGAATAGTCAGGTTTTGTGAACCCAGCATTAGGTCGCCAGCTAGGGTAGATGGCAATACTATAGTATTAATATAATGTAGTTATAGGGTATTACATTGCCTGCATTCAAGTCTCAACTCCATTAGTATCTACCTCTACGTCTCTAGCAGAATATTTAAGGTCTATCCTTTCCTTGTTTATAAAAGTCCTTAAGTAGGAACACAGTATTTAGTATAATATAAAGCCCTCAGAAGTATTCTGATTTAAACTATGGACATGACCACCATTTTGCACGATGGTTTACCATTCATGTGGGTTTCTTTCAGACCTGTGCCTTTAGAAGCACAAGATAGTATGTGACTTATGCTCTTTGACATTGTACTACACAATAGTCTTACAAAGCATGATGGAAATAAGCAGTTATTATTTTACTTTGTGCTGTGGTGACCTTACTTCATGGATTGCTCAGGACACTTCAGTTTTCTTCTGGCTTCCTGATAAAATTGTTAAGAATTATTTCCATTCTCAGAATCTATTGATGTAAGTTTATTTACAAGTAATTTTCTAGCTGCTGTTTAGAACTTAAATATAGTTCACATGCATCTGAATTTCAATATCTTTGTATACAGGCTGTATCAAATCTATCTGACCTATTTACATGAGTTATCCATAAAGATTACTTTCTTTGGGGAAAGTCCAATGGTTTGGTTGTTATTTTTGTTCCCTTTTTTAATCTTCCAAAATGACACATATTCTTATTTTATTAAATTCTAAATAAGAATTTTGACTCAATTTCATCAGAAGTAATCAACCATATATATATGCTTATAGTATATACTATCTCAGCACTTTTCAATATTTTCATATCATTCCACCTATGAGTAATAATATAAGCTTGGAAGATTTAACAGAAATAGAAAAAAAATAGAAAAACAAGATGCCTGATAACATAAGTCTTTATATTATTTTAAAATTATACAATCATAAGAAAAATGTATGTTATAGAAAGATGTGAAATATTAAATTTATATAAAACTTTAAAATAAAACTTTCTAATTTCTAAAGGAAAAACTTTAACCTGTTTCGATAAAAAAAATTAAATCAATTTTGTTTCATAAACATTTAGATATAATTATTATTTTTTTATTTGCTTATTTGCAGTTTGTTTGTTTTTTTTAAATTTTTATTGTTGGTTGTTCAAAACATTACATACTTCTTGATATATCATATTTCACACTTTGATTCAAGTGGGTTATGAACTCCGATTTTTATCCCGTATACAGATTGCAGAATCATATCAATTACACATCCATTGATTTACATATTGCCATACTAGTGTCTGTTGTATTCTGCTGCCTTTCCTATCCTCTACTATCCCCCCTCCCCTCCCCTCCCCTCCCCTCTTCTCTCTCTACCCCCTCTACTGTCATTCATTTCTCCCCCTTGTATTATTTTTCCCTTTCCCCTCACTTCCTCTTGTATGTAATTTTGTATAACCCTGAGGGTCTCCTTCCATTTCCATGCAATTTCCCTTCTCTNTATATATATATATATATATATATATCTCCATCACTTCAAAGAGTATTGGGAAGCTTGTTTATTACTAAACTCATTCTTCATATGCATCTCAGTATTTTTCCAGTGAAAATATAAAAACCCATCTCTCTTCTTTCATTGCAGCCCCATATTTGCATACACGTAGGTTTCCTTTATATCTTATTTTTAAAAGTACTTATTCAATGCTTTAAAGTTTGTTTTGGCATATTTTGAAGTACGCCTACATTTTATTTCAGGAATTCTATCCAGTCTATTAACTGCACACAGGTACTAATAGCTGTAGATCCACCACTCTCAAGAGAAGATTTAAAAATTCAATGATTAGAAGCTTTTCAGTTTGAATTCATCCCATTTATTGATTCTTGATCTTACTTCCTGTTTTTAAGGAGTCTTGTTAAGGAAGTCAGATCCTAAGCTGATATGGTGAAGATTTAGGCCTACTTTTTTTTCTATTAGGTGCAGGGTTTCTGGTCTAGTGTCTAAGCCTTTGATTTACTTTGAGTTGAGTTTCATGCAGAATGAGAGATAGGTTTTAATTTTATTTTTTTACATGTCAGCAAAGGAACCAATCAATAATATTGAATACAGAATGAGAGAAAATATTTACCACGTGCACCTAGATAGAGCATTAATCTCTAGCACATATAAAGAGCTAAAAAAAAAAATACAATCGATCATCAAATACATGAAAAAATGTTCAACATCTTTAGCAATTAGAGAAATGCAAATCAAAACTAAGATTCTATCTCACTCCAGTAAGAATGGCAATTATCAAGAACACAAACAACAATAAATGTTGGTGAGGATGTGGGGAAAAAGATAAACTCATATATTGTTGGAGCTCTCCCACTTCTTGATTTATACCCAAAGGACTTAAAATCAGCATATTACAATGATGCAGCCACATCAATGGTTATAGTAGCTCAACTAACAATAGTTAAACTATGAAAGCAACTAGGTGCCATTCAACAGATGAATAAATGAATATATATATATATATATATATATATATATATATACATATACATATATACACACACATAAATACACACACAGACATATATGCATATGTTATGATGAAATATTATTCAGCCTAAAGAATGAAATTATGGCATCTGCCAGTAAATAAATGGAGCTGGAGAATATCATGCTAAGTAAAATATGCCAATCCTGAAAAACCAAAAGCCAAATATTTTCTCTAATATACAGATGTTACTTCACAATAAGTTTTGGGGGTCTTGGAAAGAATAGAGTTACTTTAGATAGAGGAGAATAAAGGAAGGGAAGGGGGTATGGATGTAGGAAAGATAGTAGAATGAAACAGACATTATTACCCTTTGTACATATATACCTATATAATGGGTGGGATTCTACATCATGTATAACCAGAATGAGATATTATACTCCATTATATATAACAAAGTGCATTCTACTGTCACATATAATTAAACCAAATTTAAAATTTAATGAAAAACATTCAGTGATCATCTGTGTTTGTACTGTCTTTATTTCACCTCATATTTTGTCACATGTAGTCATAAGAGTTCATTTGGATAATAAATGTTTTATTTTGTGGTGAATTGATGTGTAGCAGCATTGAAAATTTCAATAGGTTAGGAAAATAAGCAATTTTCTCACAGTGTGTGACATTTTATATTTAGTTCGTTTTTTTTTTTGAGAGAGAGAGAGAGAATTTTTTAATATTTATTTTTTAGTTTTTAGTGGACACAACATTTTTATTTTATTTGTATGTGGTGCTGAGGATCAAACCCAGTGCCCTGTGCATACCAGGCAAGCGCGCTACCGCTTGAGCCATATCCCCAGCCCTTACATTTAGTTCTTGATTATAATAGTTTTAAAACAATTTCTTGAGCTTGATATTAAAACATAATTGATATCATAATAGCATAACATTTCTTAATTTGTACTTAAAAAACTGAAGTTAGTTTAACTTATTTACTTTTCTTTGGTTTGGTGTGGGATTTGTTTTAGTATGGATGCTTCATTTTATTACTTTATGATCTACATAAGGCCCTTAGCCTGAGAAAGATAAATATACTGAATGTGAACTAAATGTGATATTATCATTACAAATAAGAGCTGTTAATATAAGAGATTAGAAGGATAAAAATATTTTGTATCAATTTTCATTGAATTCAATAACAAATTTTGTTAAATAATAAATTTTATGCTATGTAACATTTAAAATTTTGAAAAAAATGTGTAAAGTTCTTATAAATTATCAGATCAAATCATTTGACAATGTTTATTTTTATCAAGAGGCACTAATTGGCGGTTTGAGAAATTAAGTAGCTAGTCCTAATGGAATCATGAGCAAGAATTTGTTAAATCTTTTAATACCCAATGTATGTACAATTATATTCTACAGGGAAATATCCATTACTAAATACTGCTGCTAATATTATTATTAAAACCATGAATCATACATACTTTCTTTACAGAGATGTTTTCAAAAATTAGAACTGGTTTATCTTAAAGGAAACAAGAAATTTTACATGCAAGAAAAATGAAGAACTTTGCTATCTAAATTTTATCTAAAGGAATAATCACATTTTCTGGGTATTTCAAAGAAAAAGGTGAGATTCTGTGAGACCCCAGAAGAATGTTTTTTTTTATTTTTTTTATTTTTTTTTTTACTGGTTGTTCAAAACATTATAAAGCTCTTGACATATCATATTTCATACATTAGATTCAAGTTGGTTATGAACTCCCAATTTTACCCCAAATAGATTGCAGAATCACATCGGTTACACATCCACATTTTTACATAATGCCCTATTATTAACTGTTGTATTCTGCTACCTTTCCTATCCTCTACCATCCCCCCTCCCTCCCCTCCCATCTTCTCTCTCTACCCCATCCACTGTAATTCAT
>NW_026000174.1:36122620-36169745 GCF_001458135.2 Marmota marmota marmota | reverse complement strand
TTTATGTTATCCCATATCTCTTGGATGTTTTTCTCGTGGTTTTTAACCAGCCTTTCTGAGTTGGCTAGGCTCTTTTCAAGATGATATATTTTGTCTTCATTATCTGATGTTCTGGCTTCTACTTGCTCCACTCTGTTAGTGATACTCTCAATTGAGTTTTTAATTTGGTTTATCGTTTCCTTCATTTCTAGAATTATTGTTTGGTTTTTTTTTATAATCTCAATCTCCTGATAAAGATGCTTAACTTCTTCTTTTATCTGTCTATGTAATTCATTTTCAAAGTGTTCTTTCACTGTTTGGATTTGCTGTCTCGTATCTTCTTTAAGGTAAGAATGTTTTTTTGTGTGCAGGTCCTGTGCATAAAATACGTTGTTCCCAAATAAAATATTACTTGATGTATATATTTGAGAGAGGGAACTATACAAATATACAAATATTGCCCAAAATATCATCACAAAGGTCACACAATTTTAAATGGTTTCTAAAATAATTTTGGATATTTTATCACTATCAAAATTTATAACCATTAGTATTTCAAAATTGTGGCTTGTCTGCTCAGTTTGGAAACTCTGTATTATTTATGACTTTATTTATATAAAAAGCATCTTAACACAGATAACTGATAAATTCTTCCAAAAGGTATTATAAATATCATGTAGGCATTCTGAGTATACACTATTATCTTGAGTGAATTATTCCCTATTATTATTTAATTATTTACTGATTCATCTATTTTATGGTACTGGAGATCAAACCTAGGGCCTCACACAGGACAGGCAAGGACCTTACCACTGAGTTACATCCCCAGTGCCTCACCAGGATTTTGACTGGAGTTTCAGAAATTGATGTTTGTTGTAAATGGATATTTTTTAACACTGAATAGGAATATTACACAAAAAATGTAGAATATCTTTGAAGTACATCAATTGTAATGCTATAAATATATGTATATCTTGCTTTGACTTTACTAGAGCGTTCTATATAGAAATTAATACATGTTAGGTCTAGAAAATTCTTGTGAAATAGGTGATTATATTATAAAACTAGAAATACCCTTAGATTAGTTAAAAGATTTTTGTGGGGCTGGGCATGTAGTTCAGTAGTAGAGTTGCATGTCTCCATCTGTAAATTAAAGAACTCACAAGTTGTAAACTCATAATGCCTGTGTTTTTAAAAAATAAATTGTTCACGAAACATTTTATGGGTTGTGCTAAACTACAATGAAAATGTTTTTATTTTTATTTTTTTAAAGAGAGAGGAGAGAGAGAAAGAGAGAGAGAGAGAGAGAGAGAGAGAGAGAGAGAATTTTTTTAATATTTATTTTTCGGTGGACACAACATCTTTATTTTATTTTTATGTGGTGCTGAGGATGGAACCCAGCGCCCCACGCATGCCAGGCAAGCACAGTTACTGCTTGAGCCATATCCCCAGCCCCTGAAAATGTTTTACTAGGATAAATAATAAAAATAAAAGAACAAATAAAAAGAAATGAAAAATCAAAATCCAGAATGAGCAAACAAAATCAAATAGGAAGACATTGCATAAATCAACATCAATAACTTTTTAAATTTTTTTCTCAGATTTTTATCTTTACCTATCTAGAATACAGGGTTTTCATAAGGATCCTATGATCATTTTGTTTTGAAATCAAATGGAATAAAATTTCTGAGGATAAACAGTATATTTTTAATTTTTTTTACTAAAGAGGATGCATTGAAATGATACTGAAATTATTCTATGAAATAGAATCACTACAGCATTCAGAAAGAAACAAAATATTAGTGAAGCTTTTTTTGGCAGCAAGATTAAAAATGCAAATGTATTATTTTCCTTCATTAATACTGGTTTTTTTTCAATTTTTTTCCTATTACACAAATAACCCGATATTCAGAGGACCTAATAATGTAATGTGAAAATAAAGACAAAAAACACGTATCACATCCACATATTTGGGTTAGTAGTTTTTAGATTCTACTGATAGGTAGCAGGAATAGAAAAAAAATCAGGAAAAAAAAATATAGGCTGATTTGGTTACAATAACAGGAAAATTAAATATGATAAGAGTGAAAATCAGACAAATAGCAGCACTGGGAACTTCACAGAGGCGGTCACCTGTGTTTTATTTCTACACTAGCCAAAGGCCGAGCACATGGGAAAAACATGTTTATTGAATGAATGGAGGAGTAAAAAGATAAGGAACACTGTCAGAGCTTGTCTGATGCAAACAATGAGATAAAACTTAGCAGAACAAAGGACATACAAAATTTAGAGCCAAAGGTGAACCTAGGTAATAATGAATCAAAGATACTAAAGTTGGCCTGAACAAAAGTAGGCTGTGTGGACTGTCATTATTGGATTATTTCACTTATTTAATGACATATTTTTTCCCATGTCACATTCATTCCTAGTTATTCCAAATCAAATCAATTCCAGTTTATCTGCAATTCACAAAATAGTTTTGTGGGCACAGTCTGGATCGGGGAAAGAATAGACACATTGAAAAATATTTTCATTCAAGAATTAAATATAATGACCCAGGTTGACTATCTCTGTTTGTGGTCCCAGGGAAATAAAAATCATTCACTGTGTTTAACCCAATGAAATATTAGGTCTGAGGCATCCCCCATGCAGTGACAACTTCAAAAGATTTTCTGGAGAACTTACACATTTCCTGTGGCATTTCTAGAGGTGAGTAGGTCTAGCAAACAGAACCAACCACTTGCCATCTTAACATCTTTGAGTTAAGAATTCTTTTCTGTTATAGAAAGATTACAAAAGTCTGCACATCATAGTCTACTCAAGGGGACAGAAAACTATTGTCTGGAACACAGAAGTATGCTTACTCTCAGGTTACAAAGAATGAAACCCAGAGGGCAAACTTGAAAGCCAAACTTCAGTGACTGTCACATCTGGGAATAACGTTTGAGATTTTCTTTGCTAAAGAGGGTGTAACTCAGTGACCCTTCTTTTTTCTCCCCTCTGTGCTCTGCTTTCTTGTAGATCACTGTTGAATCACCTCAGTGTTCACAGCAGTTGGGCAGGAAGCAGAATGTCAGGGTTCAGCACTTTAAAACCTCTGAGGTTGTTTTTGCATTCTTCTTAGTCCTCTGCTGAGGTGCTAGCCAGGTCCAATATAGATGTAGTGACACAGTAAGAAGTAAAATGTCAGTGCTCATAACTTGGGCTGGGAGTTTCTTCATCCATCATGTGAGTTCTTTAAGGGCAGGGCTTGCTTGCCCATTCCCTAGGTATTCCTTACTCCTAGAACAACAGTGCATACTACACACTACACACCAAGAGGTGCTTGTTGAAAGGAGGAGAGTAGGTAGATGCTCTTTACTCATATCCACCCTCAGTGATAAAGCAGTGGGCTTGTTCTTTCTTCAGTCTTTCAATCCTGCAGTTCCTCTACCGTGTCATTGCTCATCTATCTCTGTATTTATTCTCCTGTTCTTAGAAGAAAAAAAAAAACAATTAGCAGTTGATCTCCTTGATGATTTATACATCATGTGGTCGAACACTGACCTGCTTAGGGTACAAGCTATCATTGCAATCCAAATACTTACCACAGAGCCTAATACAGAGATGGTGCTCACAAATACTGAGATGAAAGTCAAATGTATACAATGTACACCTACGATATATTACCCAAGGCAATTCACAAATTTGGCTACCAGTAGTTTCAACTCAGTGTTTGCAAAGAAATATGTGTGCTAGGTACCAAAGGCAATATATATTAACATGTAAGAAATGATCAACACCCTGAAAACAGAATGAGTCTTATCCAAATGGATAAGACAATCAGATAAGTGAGTCTAGGAGGCTCTGTATTTGAACACACCCAGAATGTGGTTGAGGAACACAGGGAAAAATCAGAATAGAAATTCAAAGATAGACTGAACACATCTGGGCTAGGAAAGACAAGGACTCTTGATGGGAAAGGAGATGATATGTCTTGGCTTGAGAGAGTGCATGCATGTGCTGAGGAAGAGCATGGCATCAGGACTGGTTACTTTAGTGCCACACTGTTTCTAGTTCACTATGCCCCAGGCTCACTCCTTTTTTCCAGTTACTCAAATGAACCACATCTTTTTTCTTACCCGAGAACTGTTATTCTTCTTTGCCTAGAATGTTTTTCTTCCCTTCCATCTTCTTATTGCACCACCAGTTTCCTTTAAGTTCTCAGGCAAAATTTTATCTTTTAATAAAACTCCCTTCTGTCTCCTTTCACTTCTCATCCTCTAAAATCACCATCCTCGTCCATCAGGACAGCTTCTCCTGTATTAACATTTCTTAGTATTTCATAAATCTTTCTCGGATATCTACCATGACTGTAATTAAATGAAGTAATTAATTTTTAATTTATTGTTTATGGTCTTAATTGTTTTATCACTGGACTGTTAGTTCCATGCTTGAAGAGGTTTTATCATTCAAATCATCAATTAGAATAATAATTTTCACATGACATGTATGCATTAAATTCTTATTAATTATTAAACAAGCAGAAGCTTTCTAAAGTAGGTCCAAATTTGAGCCCCATAATATCTGGGGTAAAATTTGATAGTTCACATTGGCAAGGCTTGAAACTTCTAGACACTGTGGATGGCTATATCAACCAAAACTGAACAGGCAGGAAGTCAAACAAGTTTCCTGATAACAACATATAAAACGTGATTGCTGTATTTATTTTAGACGATACTCAAGGATTCAACAGCATCCATCTTGAATGTTGAGCAAAGGTTTCAGTCTGCTGAATTCTCTAGTTCACTTCTTCCACCTGTGCCTAAAGAGTCAGTTCTGCCCTATGTTTCATCTCTATCATCTTTGTTCACCTAGCAAATTCAGCTCTCTATGACAAGTTTCATGTTTCCTCATGTCCAGTATAGTTATTCCACACTCCTTCTTTCAAGATACCCTTAACACATGCACTGCAGCCCTCAGAACACTTTATTATTTTCACTGGTCTTATCTCTCTTTTCTCTTGTTTTCACAATGTAGTTTCTATCTGCTTGCCTCAGTGACAATTGGATGTTATCAGAGGGCTCTACTTTCCATGTGTTCTTTTAAAACAAAAGCCATTTAGTTTCTTAAATTCCACAGATTTAAGAGTTTAGAAATATAAACTGCCATCTTCAGAGTCCTTACCAGTTGTTTCCAATATTACTTTTCCACTTGCTTAAAACAAACAGAGCATAACACACAAAATCCTTCTACTCTGAAGTCCTGATCCCTCATTTCATTGCTGTTGAGCTCACTCCCTTTTGTTGTGGTCACCTACAAAGCTCCTTTATCCATTTCTCCCTGCTGAGGATTTGTCAACTGATTTTCTATCTTTCAATATCACAATGTTTCTTATCATCAGACTGATTCATTGTCCTCGTAGACAAATCATAGACTATATGAGCTTCAATAATTCATGTTGCATTAAAGTCAACAAAATTAATTACCTTTCCTCTTCAATTATTTTCAGATCCATTTTTTAAAATTATTTTAATTTCAAAATACATTTATCATTGTTACATTCTGGAACATTTCAATTACTGTATTGTTGTACAATGTTAATATTACACTACAGATAATTTTGCAAACATATTCAGACAAATCTAGAATGAAATTCTCAAGTCCACCATTTTTGTCGTGGTTTGAGTTGGAGCTTTTCAAAGCAGGGTGTCTAAATACCTATGCATACCAATGTTTTGTCTCCTCTGAGATCAGCCTGTTTGTTTTCTTCACTGTGTTCTAATGTGACAAAATGCTACTTCATATCTGATGTGTGCTTAAATAAAGTAAAGCCAATGAATCTATGAGGAAGACAAGCTCCAGTAAAATGGGAGAAATAGATTCACTTTATCAGAAGCAATATTGACTTTCTACAAAGAAATGAGTTGACACTTGCTTTTTTATATGTAAAATATTTAAACAATCCATCCAAGGGATTACCTATATCATAGGATGCTGTTTCAAATATGTCTCCATATTAGTGACATAAACTATGAGAATTGTTTTAAGTACTAGGATTGAACATGGGAGCTCTTAACCAATAAGCCATATCTACATCCCTTTTTTATTTTTATTTTGAGACAGGACTTTGCTAATTGCTTAAGGCCTTGTTAAATTTCTGAGGCTGACTCTGAACTTGTGATCCTCCTGCCTCAGGTTCAGAAGCTACTGAGATTCCAGATGTGTGACATTGCATCCAGTGACTATGAGAAATTCAAACAAAAGTTTGCACAGTTTTATCCATCAAAGGTTTTAAATATATAAAAACAAAGGAGAAGAAAGAAAGTCAAAAAAAAGAAGAAAAGGAAAAGAAAAGAAAAGAAGAAGAAGAGGAAGAGGAAGAGGAAGAAGAAGAAGAAGAAGAAGAAGAAGAAGAAGAAGAAGAAGAAGAAGAAGAAGAAGAAGAAGGAGGAGAAACATGAAATTATGGCTAAATTTAGAAAAGGCTCCCAGTAATTTAATAGGGAACACTTAAGCAGGAGATTTATCAATTTAGCTTTATGTCATTCTGTGGAACTTCTCCTGTTCTCACACATACTACATATTCTACCAGATGAAGGGTAGATATTTCTGTGTTGCTGAAAATGTTCTGTGCTCTGTGATATAATAGAGCTTAGTTGTGCACATTTATTCAACATTTGAAAATTGTCTGATGTGATTGGAAAATTGAATTTTAAATTTTATTTAACTTTAATTTATTTGAATTTTAATATACATAGCTACTTGTGTCGTTTTGGACAGCATAGTTGGAAAATGGTTTTTATTTTTTAGGTTTTAATGCTTATTGCTCTCAGTTGTCAATCTTGAACTTGACCCTTTTATTATTTCTTTCCTACATCATGAACTTTATGTAATTTTCTTAAATATTTCCCAATATTTATCATATTTATGGGACATATTAAATTCTCAAAACTGTATATCCAATAAATATTTGAGTACAGAAAGTAAATATTACTACTTCTCCAATCATTGTGTGTGTGTGTGTGTGTGTGTGTTGCAGTAGGCTTGCATACTCTAGGCAAGTGCTCTACCACTGGTAAACATTCCCAGACTTATTTCTCCAATTCTTAAACATTTATTTATTTGCTCAAAGTTTAATTAATAGACCACATCAGCTGACCTGTGGGGAGCCCAGGCCCAGGGTAGGCACGGTCCACCCTGCTGACTGGCAGACCCATGCTGGAGCTCAGGTCACAGCTCAGCTCTGCCGCTCCCACCCATGTGGGAGTGCAGATCCAGATCCCCCTGCACTGGGAGCCCAGGACTAACCCACCTCCATCTTGGACACAGCAGCCATCTCCATAGCATTCACCATGCAGTAGCCTCCACCTAGCGACAAACAGTCAGGGCATAGAAGCAGCTCCATCTCAGAAAAGGCATCCTGATGCCAGTGTAAGGCTCACCTTTTTAGCCCCATCTCTGAAAGAGGTTGCATCCATCTTGGGACACCCCACTGCTATCAAAAGTTACCTCCATTATTGCCTCCATTATTGCATCCATCTTGGGACACCCAACTTCTATTCTGAGTTACTTCCATTATTGCCACCACCTATAGTTGCAGAAGCATCCATTGTGGGACACAAGCAGGGTCTGGAAGCACAAGCTGAGATACAGATAATCTGCACAGAAACTACAAGATTATAGGGTAGAAACTATACTACCTCAGATCCACATAGCAAGAAGGAAGCCACATAGAAAACATGAAAAAAAAAAGTGCCCCAGACAATTTAGGATATTACAATAACTGAATCCATGGACAGAGCAGTTGATGAAATATCAGAAAAGGAGTTCAGAATATACATAATTAAATGATCTTTGAGTTAAAGAATGACCTAAATGAGCAAATACAGGCAAAAATTGATCATTTCAACAAAAATTGATGACACCAACAAAGAGAAAAGGGAGCAAATGCATGCAACAAAAGACTACTTTAAGAAAGAGATAGAGATTCTGAAAAAAAATCAGAAATCCTTGAAATGAAGGAAAGAATAAACCACATGAAAACACAATAGAAAGCATGACCAACAGACTAGATCCCTTGATAGACAGAATGTCAGATAATGAAGAAAGACTATATAATCTGGAAATTAAAGTTAAGCATACAGTGAAGATGTTACAAAAGCATAAACAGAACATCCAAGAATTCTGGGATAGCATCAAAAGACCAAATCTAAGAGTTATTGGGATAGAGGAAGGCACAGAGTTTCAAACCATAGGAATATATAATCTCTTCAATGAGATAATATCAGAATATTTTCCAAGCATGAAGAATGAATTGGAAAATCAAATACAAGAGGCTTACAGGGCACCAAATGTACAAAATTAAAACATATCTACACCAAGTCATATTATAATGAAAATGTCTAGCATACAGGATAAGGAGAGAACCCTAAAAATCCTAAAGGCTGCAAGAGAGAGGAATCAGATCACATATAAGGGGAGACCAATTTGTATCAGCAGATTTTTCAACCTGGACCCTCAAAGCCAGGAGATTATGGAACAACACATACCAATCTCTGAAAGAAAATGGATGCCAACCAAGAATCTTATATGCAGAAAACTTAAGCTTCAGATTTGATGATGAAATAAAGACCTTTTATGATAAACAAAAGTTAAAAGAATTAACAGTGAGAAAGCCCTTACTACAGAGCTGCCTGAGCAAAATATTCCAGGGGGAGGAAATGAAAAACAGTAATGAAAATCAGCAAAGGGAGGAAGTACACTAAAGGAAAGGCCAATTGGAGGAGAAATCAAGTCAAGTTAAAAACCAAAATAAACCAAAATGCCCAGGAATACAAATAATATTTGTATTATCCACAGGCTGAAGGTGAAATGTGGGAAAAAAGGTACCACTAACATGGACTATGTAAATAAGCAGGGGATACCATCCTCATATCAGGTAAAGGGGATGTCAAACCAAAGCTAATGAAAAAGGATAAAGAAGGACATTTCATACTGCTTACGGGATTCATACATCAACAAGATATAACAATTATGACTATCTATGCCCCAAACAATGGGGCATCTATGTATGTCAAACAAACCCTTCTCAAATACAAGAACCAAATGGAACACAACACAATAATACTGGGTGACATTTATATACCTCTCTCACCAATGGATAGAGAGTCTAAATAAAAACTAAACAAACAAAAAAACAAAAACATAGAACTCAACAATACAATCAATAATTTGGACTTAACACATACATTGAGAATATTCCATCCAACAATAAGCAAATACACTTTCTTCACAGCAACATACAGAAATCAAACATACGATCCAGAATAGATCATATGTTATGCCACAAAGCAACTCTCAGCAAATACAAAACCTAGAGAAACTACTCTGCATTTTATCAGATTATAATGGAAAAAAACTAGAAAATATAACAATAAAAGCTACTCTAACACCTGAAGTCTAAAAAAATGTGCTACTGAATGAACAATGGGCTGCAAAAGACATCAAGGAGGAGATTAAAAAAAATTAGGGGCTGGGGATGTGGCTCAAGCACAAGGCACTGGGTTCGATCCTCAGCACCACATAAAAATAAAATAAAGATGTTGTGTCCACCGAAAACTGGAAAATAAATATTTTAAAAATTCTCTCTCTCTCTCTCTCTCTCTCTCTCTCTCTCTCTCTTTAAAAAATTAGAAGTAAATAGGAACACTGATACAATATATTGAAATCTCTGGGACACTATGAAGGCAGTACTAAGATGAAAGTTCATTGCATGGAGTTCATTCCTTAAAAGAAGAAAAAGTCAACAAATAAATGACCTAACATTACATCTCAAAGCCCTAAAAAAAGAAAAAAAACAACCAACAGCAAAAGTAGTAAAAAGACAGTAAATAAATAAAATCAGAGCTGAAATCAATGAAATTGAAATAAAAGAAACAATTTTTAAAAAAATGGCAAAACAAAAAGTTGGGTCTTTGAAAAAATAAATGAAATTGACAAATCCTTAGCCATTCTAATGAAAAGAAGAAGGGAGAAAACTCAAATTACTAAAATTTGTGATGAAAAAGGGAATATCATGACAGAAATTAATGAAATACAGAAGACAATTAGGAACTATTTTGAAAATATATATTCCAGTAAAACAGAAAATCTCGAAGACATTGAGAAAGTTCTAAGGCATATGATCAACCCAAACTGAGTCAAGAGGATATACACAATTTAAATTGATCAATTTCAAGCAAGAAAATAGAAGATGCCATCAAAAGCCTACAAACCAAGACCAGATGGATGCACAGTTGAGTTCTACATGACCTACAAGGAAAAATTAATATCAGTATTCCTCAAATTATTCCATAAAATAGAAAAGGAAGGAACCCTTCCAAAGTGATTCTATGAAGCTGGTATCATTCTGATATGAAAACAAGGCAAAGACACACCAAGGAAAGAAAATTTCAGACCACTATCCCTGAGTAACATTAATGCAAAAATTCTCAATAAAATTCTGGCAAATCACATACAAAAATTTATTTAAAAACTAGTGCACCATGATTAAGTGGGGTTCACTCTAGGGATGCAAGATTGGTTCAACATACAGAAATAATAAATATAATTCATCACATCAATAGACATAAAGATAAGAATCATATGATTATATCAATTATATCAGTTGAGACAAAGAAATCATTTGACAAAATGAGTAGAAGACACAGAGATAAGCCCACATAAATACAGTTATCTCATACTGAAAAAGGCACCAAAAACATACATTGGAGAAAATATATACTCTTTAACAAATGGTGCTGGGAGAACTGGAAATCCATATGTAGCAAAATGAAAATAAAACCCTATCTCTCACCATGCACAAAACTCAACTCAAAGTGGATTAAGGACCTAGAAATTAATCAAGGGACCCTGGCCCTAATAGAAGAAAATGTAGGCCCCATTCTTCATCATGTCCAAATTAGTTCCCAACTTCTTTAACAAGACTCTTAAAGCACAAGAAATAAAATCAAGAATTAATAAATGGGATGGACTAACTAAAAAGCTCCTTCTCAGCGAAAGAAACAATCAAAGAGAGAAAGAGAGAGCCTACATTTTGGGAGAAAATTTTTGCCACACACACGTTAGATAGAGCACTAATCTCCAGGATATATAAAGAACCCAAAAAACTTAACATCAAAAAACCAAACAACCCAATCAATAAATGGGATAAGGAGTTCAACAGACACTTCTCAGAAGAAGATATATGTTTGATCAACAAATATATGAAAAATGTTCAACATCTCTAGTAATTAGAGAAATGCAAATTGAAACTAAGATTTCATCAGATGGCAGTTATCAAGAATACAGACAACAATAAATGTTGGTGAGGATGTAGAGGGAAGGTACATTCATACATTGCTGGTGGGACTGCAAATTGGTGCAACCAATATGGAAAGCAGTATGGAGATTCCCTAGAAAACTTGGTGTAGAACCATCATTTGACCCAGCTATGCCACTCCTCAGTCTATACCCAGTGGACTTAAAACCAGCATGATACAGTAACACAGCCACATCACTGTTCATAGCAGCTGAATTCACAATACGTAAACTGTGAAAGCAACCTAGATGCCCTTAAGTAGATGAATGTATAAAGAATCTGTGGTATATATACATCATGGAATATTACTCAGTGTTAAAAGAGAATAAAATCATGACATTTGCCAGTAAATGGATGGAATTGGAGAATATCGTGCTAAGTGAAGTAAGCTAATCCCAAAACACCAAAGGTCGATGTTCTCTCTTATAAGTGGATTCTGATCCATAATGGAGAGTGAGGAGGCTTGGGAAAAAATGGAGGAAATTTGGGCAAAAGGGAAGGAGGTTGGGGAGCGTTCATGGGGGCGGAAAAATGGACATGGAGATACAATGAGATGGACATCATTACCCTAGATGCATGTATTGCTGCACATATAGTGTGACACTACATAGTGTACGACCAGAGAAATAAAAAGTTGTGCTGCAATTCTCTGCAATGAATCAAAATGCATAACTAGTTAAAATAAATAAATTAATAAAAATGTTTTATTAGTAATATTGATTGTATATTAAGGCTGTAGAAATCTTATTGTCTGTTTAGAAAAAAAGAATACTGTTTTGTTGCATACATGCTTTTAAAAGATTATTCTGAAATTTTTATTAAAATACCCTTAGTCTGAAAAATTATTAAAATAATACATGAAATATTTTAAGGAAAACAGAAAGTTTTGAAAGATATTATAATGCTTACTTATGAGAAATTGTTTTTATTTGTTCTAATGAATAACATTTTAGGGAATATAACTGCACAAAATTGGATAAATCATAATCTGTGCTTCCATATGAATGTCACCCTTGAATTATCTAGCAATTCCATCCTAGGAGCGTATCCTAAAAAAATAATAAGAGAAAAGACAAAAATCACATATAAAATCATATTTACTTTAGCCATAATACCTAATAAATTATTGTAATCAACTTTTAGATAATGCAGATATAAGTTGTTATATCTCCATGTTGAAAGTTCATGCAATCATTACATTTAAAAGCATAGTGTGACAGTATAGTTTATGCTTCAGCCTGACTGGGCTAGGGAATGCCCAGATAATGGTAAAATATTCCCGAATGTGTCTGCGAGGATGTTCTTGAAAGAGTTTAACCTTTGAATTGGTAAGGTGAGTGAAGATCTACCCTCAACACAGTAGACAAGTCTCATGGGAGGCTCTGAGAGCTCTACTTTAGAAAAGAAGGGTTAGAAAATGGTGACTTCTCTTCTTCCTAAGCCATTATTTGTTAGAACTCCTGTTTCTTGGGTTTCAAATACTATAATGCTGGGATCTACTCCAGTTGCTGATCCATCCTTCTTGAACTTTCTAGAACCCAGAGTTACACCACAGTTACACCACACTCTGGTTCTGAGCCCTTCAAAAGCAGATGAGACTGCACCTCTGGCTTTCTTGGTTCTGTGGCTTGAGGTTGGCATAACATGGCAATTTTTGCCTCCATGATTGCAACAGCAAATTTCCATGCTAAATCTCTCTTGTAGCTTCTGGTTCTGTATTTCTGGAAAACTCTGATCAATGCACATAATGTCAAATATATTAAGTAATATGTATAATAAATGAACAAGTAGAAAGTTGAACTGTTGCTCACATGGCATCTTTAAAAGATATATTTATCACTATTGATGAAAACATGGAAGGAAATATATTAGAAAAGTAACAATTCCTGTTATAAATATAAGGTTTGGAAAGGGAGGTTTTTTTGGTTTCTTTTTTGTGTTGGTTAAGTTGATAAAATATATTATAAAATAAGTTAAGATATGGTGATATTAACAGAAATAAAAAGTTTACGAAAATTAAATTTAAATAATAAATCCAATCCATGACATATTATGTGAACATATTTAAAAATGAGAAGCACTGGGTTTTACTGCCTCAGATGATCTTTCATTGGTGTTTCTTTTCATTCACCACTTTTGCTCTTTGAAACAATCAATCTTAACCATTAGGTTGGGGTAATTTGACAGGTACTATTTTCCATTTATAGATGGACTAAAATTTGAGATGATAAAATGGACCACAGATGTGAATAAAACAAGATTTATGTATAATCATCAAATACTTCCAACCATCTTTCTTGGGGTCATGGTAGTTTTGTCCGTTCTCATCTTCCTTTGAAGTAGAGCATGGCCACATTATTTGTAATGGCCAATGGAATGTGGATGAATTGACATATGTCTTCTTTAGATGGAAACTTTAGATGAAAAAGATTAAGATTGCTATTCACTATGTTCATTGCCCATGTTGAAATGAGTTTGAATGCATATGTCAAGGTGGGCTCTTCTGTTATCCTGGTAATTTATAAGGTGAGTTATGATTTATAACCTGAGTTATTTATAACCTGAGTCGACCATTGCCTATGATGAGCAGAAACCATCTGCCATTCCTTGTTTTACTTATAGTATAAACATGAAGCAAACACTTCCTTTATTAGAGATCCAAGATTTTATTTTTGGTTATTTTGTCATAAATTGGAATCTCCTAAATAAAAGAATAAATCTTGGCAGCAGTTTTGAGCATACATTACTGATTTTGTGACAAAGAAAAGTATTAGCTCAAATATTCCTAAAAAGAGAACAAAAAAAATTAGTGTTTTCACTCATGTAGAAGAGTTTTACAATACCCACTGTCACCTCAAATTTGTGATAGAAAACATAAACAACAGAAGGATTGCATATTTTTGTATGTAATATTTCTTTAACAATATCTGGATCATAGTGAACATTTAGAAAATATAGCAAGTGGATTCTGTTATTTATTGCCAGTAGCATTTATGAATCATAGTTACTTGGTGTTTTAATCTGGAGTCATAATCTGGTATACAAAACAGCCTCCAAAAGTAAGTGAGGTATGGAAAGTCAGGATTAAGCTTAAAGAGAATTGACCAAAATTTATTTAATGTAAAAATGTGGTTTCATATGTAAAGAGCAATGGCATAAAAGGTCAAATGAGCACAGATGGAGTCATGATAAATAGAGTCCTAATTACTTTATCAGAAGTATCATCCTTTCCCTATTATAGACAGAATATACTTCTTGGATGTAATTCCATGTGGGAAACATTCTTGATTTAATAGAGTTGATAAAGTATCTCAACCATAAAAACTAGAGCATTCAATTAAGGCAAGCTGTGTAAAGGGAAGTTCATGTTCAGTAGGCAAGAAATTAGACATGTCATAGAAGAGATAAGGAGCAACAAATTGCAGTAGGAGGAATAAGGAACTTTCAAGACATAAAATGGGTGCACTCTGGATGCTAGCATCTGATCTGAACAAATAATGGTATTCTCAGCATCTAAGATAATTTCTGGTGGAACACAGATGATCGTGACTTTGTCTGAGACAACTAAGATCTGGATGCTGCCTTGAAAGAAAAGTCATGTAGTGTCCTTTCCGACTCTCATCTTTAGGGTTGGGAGGGAAGAATAGAATCTTTATTTGACTTCTATTAGAAAAATTAGGCAGGTTCTGGAGAACAACCCTCAGAAGTTAAAAGACCATATTTTTCTCAAGTCTCTAAGTCAGCACCAACTTATAATACCTTTATGCATAAAAGTTAACCACGTTCGTATTCATCTTTCCTGATTACAAACTGGAAGCACACTGCTTCTTTCAAATGACCTATACAGATATGGAGCTTTTTCTCCTATTATAAGAGAAACTTTTATATTAGCTGTTAAAATGTATTTAAATAATAAAATAAAACAGAGATAATATACTTTTTTACTATAAAAAATTATTCAGAACATCTTATTGATTATATTATGGGGGAAATATATAAGATAGTGCTAGTATATGATAGAAATTTCATTTTATTCTCTATGGTAAAATTTTTATAAAAAAATAATATTGACTATGCATTCCTTCATAATCATTTACAGAAAAATTTTTTTTCTTCCAAGAATTAAATTGAGAAGGCAGAGCCCTTTTAAAGACTTTACTATCTAGGGGAGAATTTGAATATGATACAATGATACTTAACCTAAATGAGCAATTAGTGAATCTGCATTATTTGTAAATCTGCATGTTTATTATGATGTTCATTCTCTGTTTCCCCATGGATGATATTATAAAATGGAAAATTTTTTTGTGGTCAAGGAGAGAAGTTAGAAAAGTATCTCAAATAATAGGAAACTATGTCAGAGTAACAAAGTAACAATTAAATAAAAATTGATTAACATGATGACACTTTATTCCTTGCCTTTCTAAACCCAGTGCAGAAAGCAAGTTTTCCTGATTATACTAGTCTATGAAATGGCTAAGGAAGCTCTGTGAAAAATTACCTGGGATATGTATCAAGCAAAGCACACATCACAGCCTTTATTATTTGTTTTGTTATAGGACAGCTAGCCAAAAATGCCCTGTCAGAGATGACTTCTGGTTTTCTCTCACATTTTACATATTTTTCCATAACTTTAAGGAAGATATCAATACATAACTTCACTTAAATGAAAGTAAACAATTTAAGGTAAGCAAGAAAACAATCTAAACCCTACAAATTACTACTACATTCTTTTAGTCTTCCATTACGGTTTTATTCATATCTCAGTACAACTTCTGACCTGTCAGTTGCTAATGTGGTCTCTATGTGTCCTTTCCATTCTTAGAAATTAGTTCAGACTAAGTGGCCACACACAAGGTCCTGTGCCCATTCTTTAGTGCTTTTCTGTGTTTAAAAATAAATAAAAATGTGTTTAATTTAATTTCATTTTGTTCTCTAAAACTCTCTCTCTCTGTTTTTTTTTTTTTTTTTTTAACATAAAAGTAGTAGTAAATTGGGAGAGGAAGAGAGGACCTTGAGAAAGGGAAAGGAACAAAAGAGGGACAAGGGAGGGTAAAAATGATCAAAACACATTATAAGCGTATATGGAAGTTTTATAGTAAAACCCATTATTTTGTACAATTAATCTAAACTATTAAATATTAATTCCATATAAAACATATATGAAAGTATAAAAAAATACATTTTTTAAGTAAGCTTTTCTCAAGGTGTAGTATTAAATTGCTTTCTTAACCATAATTTTGTTTTGGTGTTTGTGTAAAAGTCTGTTCTCTTTTTCTTAGTTTCTAGATGCTTTTTTAAATAAATTACAGATTTTAAAAAAATATGACTTCGAGAAACAGAGAAAGTACAAGATGAAATTAAAATAATCTTGTATTACAAATTTTAGAAGAAAGAAAGATATGAAAATAAAAGAAAAAGAAAGACATTGCTGTAAAAACAAGATTCCTAAACCTGGGAGCTTGAGGTTGTAGCTCAGGGGTAAAGCATTTCCCCAGCTGGTATGAGGCACCGGATTCAATCCTCAGCACTGTATCAAAATAAATAAATAATTAAAATAAAGGAATTGTGTCTTTCTACAACTAAAAAAAATGAAAAAAATTCAAAAAAGAATTCTGAAAACTCAGAGAACTTTTCATTAAAAATTGATAAATAGGGCTGGGGGTGTGGATCAGCAGTAGAGCACTTGCCTAGTATGTGAGAGGCCCTGGTTCGATCCTCAGCACCACACGAAAATAAATAAAGATATGTGTCCAACTAAAAAAATAAATAAAATATTTTTAAAAATTGATAAATATACTAATCTGCTGAATAAATTTAGAACACATGGGTTGCTGGGCATGGTGGCGCATCTCAGGAGGCTGAGGCAGGAGGATCATGAATGTAAAGCTTGCCTCGGCAACTTAGTGAGGGCCTGTCTCTAAATAAAAAAAGGACTTATTTCAAGGATATGGCTCAGTGGTTAAGGGCACCTAGGTTCAATCTCTGATATCACACACACAAAAAAAGGAACACATGGACTTATATTTCAAACTAAGAAAAAAGACCAAACAACAATAACAAAAAAAAAAGGAAAAAAAAACTTTAGTAAAATATCAATTAATAAGTTTAAAATATATATTTGGTGACTAGCAGCAATAATTGGATTAGATATAAATCACAATTAGATCTTAAAATTAGTAGGTGAAAATTTAATGAGGAATAGCAGATTTATTTTCACAGGATCAGAATAATTTACTCACTAATTAAGAAGAAGAAAAAAATAACTGGAATGCAGAAATTTTGTGGACACCAGTTAACTGAGAGATTAAAATTAACATAATTAACAATGGGACAAATCAACATTATGAACTTCCTAATGTGATATGCTGAGAAGTGCTAGGTATTGCTATTTGAGTACTAGGTATTGCTATTTGCTATGGAAACTGCAAAGACATAAGTTAATGCATAATCATTAAGTGGATACTAGATTAGGAGAAAAATAACAATAGAATAAATTACTGAGATAATTGATAACATTTTAATATGGAGGGTGTATTAGATAAAATTAATGGATCAATGTTAAAAAATATCTTATTTTCATAGACACATTATAGTTTTAAAAGTCAATTTATTATCAATTTTGAAGTAATTTATTATCAATAAATACAGTGAGGGAAATAACACAAATAATGAAGCACAGGGGTTGATTAAAGACTCTTGGTAGTAGGCTTGTTTATTCTAATCTTCAGCTTTAAAATGCATCAATATAAAAGTTATAACAATGTTTATTGAAAATAGCCTGTAGTATGAATCTGACCCTTACAATGATGAATTTAAAAGTTACTGAATTCTTAGGTTCACAAAAGAGAATCGTGTTTCATAGGCATATACTTCAAAATAAAAAAAAATAATTTAAAAATATTACACGAATTTATAATTAAAATTCAATAAGCCCTCTAATATAAGGTGGCTGTTTGAAATATGAAATAAAACAAACTAAAATATGTAATGTTTAATTTTTGGAGTGTTGATAGAAAAGTATGTCATACTAATCTCCAAATATACTTTCTTTATTTTCCAAAGTAAAATGATTTCAGTCTGTAAAGTTAGAAAATACAAGTCTCAATGAAAAAAAAAAAAATTACCAATTTAGGATTACTTATAGATTACTAATTGGAGATTACTCTATTAGATTAAAGAATATGGGTTGCTCGACTCTAAACATTATCTCCATGATATGATAAAAGAAACATTATCTTCCATGTGGAAGGAAAGGAAAAGTGCAGTTTCTGAGCGTGGGTGTCATCATGATAAACCATGGGGATGTGAACATGTTGGAAGTTGAAAAGGCCCAAACACTGAGTAATTTTCTAAATGAGATTAAAGTGGATGTCAGAATCTAGTCCCATAAATTTAATGTCAAAATCCTTAATACATTCTGGAAAAGATTTATATGGATACTGTTTGAGATCTCTGGGTAAAGAAATTAATGAACCATCACAGCTAATCAATCTATAGCATTTCCTCTCACTATGTGGTAGAATAAAGCAGTAATTTAGGCCTGAAGTGTCTTGGTTCAATAATGCAGTCAAATAATTCTTTCATTATAGTTTTGGAAAGTGGAAAAGTAAGGGTTGAAAAACCATAGAGTTCAATGTGTGCATCAGTGGTTTACAAAATCATTCTCAGAGGATACCACTAACTGAAACAGTATCAATACACATAGTTATGTTAAATTGCAGAACACAGTGATTTGTTTCTCACATTCTCCCTTGAATTTTCTGCATAAATAACTGTGTGAAGATGTTGCCTTTTTAAAACTATCCCTTTTTAAAACATCCAGTATGTGATCTTTGAAGTTGGCTTTTTTTTCCCCTGACTTGATATTTAAGTTTATTTGCAGTTCATTTGAAATGCTGCTATTTTAAGTCCAATAGCCAATTCAGTTTCTAGAGGTAGTGATTATTGTTAATGTCTTCATATTTGGTGGTTTTATTGTGCATGTAGAGCTATCTCCTGGCTCTTTCCACTGACTGCTTAGAATTTTGTTTTATTTCCTAGTCTCATAGCAATCTGTCTTCTAGTCACCAAAATTTTGCTACTGTTATTTCCTTTTTATGAGTTTTGTTTGTCCTTTGGAAATACTTTTGTTGCTGTTTTGGTACCATTTTAGTGGAAGTAGAAGAAAATTCATATTTTTTCATCTTTATTTTGAAATTTGCCACATTCTTATTCACATGCAAAATATCTGGGTTGAGGGCAATAGGGTGGGGACAGATTTCCAGTTTTTATCATGATGGCTTAACAGTTAAAAGAATTTACCTTTGACACATTTTCTTCCCAAATGATAAAAAATAATAATTACACATGTATGTGTTCTGTATGTATGTGTGTGTGTGTGTGTGTGTGTGTGTGTGAGAGAGAGAGAGAGAGAGAGAGAGAGAGAGAGAGAGAACGCATGTGTATATTCCTATATTTAAGACAGGAAAATTAATTAGATGTCATTTTACATATTTCCCAGGTTTGCTATAAAATGTTATTGTATAGATACATCAAAACATAATACTGGAATATTTCATTGAACATAATTATGCCATTTATAAATTAATCCAAAAATTAAATCCCTTAAGTGCCTTTTGAAATAATTTTCTTTTGATGCTTAATAATTTATACTATCATTGAAATTTTACTCTCATTACAGCTAAGTGTTTTAAGCAGGCAGTTTATAAACTAGTTTGGTAGGACTTTACTTGTTCTTATAATTTATATCATGTATATATACATGATATATGTAAGTATACAGTAAAATTAAACACTGATTTGGGAAATGAGGAACAAAAATTCTAGGTGATCCACTAGTATTACTTCATGGCATTAGAATATCATTTTATTTATATTTCAGTTTTAGAGGGAACTAAATTAAATTTGTCAAATCCCTAGAAAGTTTCTTGCCATTTCTACTTACCACACTCATTATTTTCTTTTCCAATCATTATAGTTTTCCCACCATTAAATCAGTAAATAAATCAGTCTTAAAATCATTCTTGGTTAAAACTTCAATGTGGTCTCTAACAATGAAGTAGATTGGTTACTTAAGATAAAATTTGTTTACTATCAAATATCAGAATACTTTTAAGACTATCTTAATTCTAAAATTAAATGTTTTATGTTGTTCAAATTTTTAGTTTTGAAAAAATTTAAATATTTACTTTCTTCATTGCACTTACTGAAACAATTTTATCAGCTTTCTGACTGATGTGAAATGAAGTGATTTCATAAACCCAAATGTCATTTCCTCTTTTGATGGTACTTAGAAAATTGTACTCCAGTGTTGTATTAATTATGTTTCATCTCAATGGACCAAGTGCAAACAAGGCAAGAGCCTCTTGAAGTCCTCAATGTAAATGACAGTGCATGAATGGTGGATTTGTGGACTCAGTGTGAATGATCAGGTAAAGTCCACACAGGGGCAGAGAGGATTTGATGCTTTGTATAAATTCTTTAAAAACTGAAGCTATGTACTTCTGTGACTGAGGACCTCTAAGTGGAAAATATGTCTGAAAATAGATATTTTAGTAAAAAGTATTATGTGAAATGAAATAACTAAACACTTTTAATACTGTGAATATTTCTAAGAGCTTCAGTTTTACCTTTGTATTTAGTACTGTGTAGACACTTACAGGGCTATTCCAGAGCTCAGCAAATGAAGAGTGAATAAAAACACAGGTGAAAACGTTTACTCTATACATTCTTTTTACTTGTTCTTATAAGTTATATATGAAAGTAGAATCTATTTTGGCATATTATACATATATGGTGTATAACTTCTCATTCTTCTGTTTGTACATGATATAGAATTACATTGATGATATAATCATATATGCACATAGAATAGTAATATCTGATTCATTCTACTATCTTTCCTATTCCCATTCTCCCTCCCTTCCTTACATTCACCTTTGTCTAATCCAAAATACTTTTATTCTTCCCTAACCACCCTACCCTGCCCCTTATTGTGAATTAGTACCCATATATCAGAGAAAACATGTGGCCTTTGTTTTGTTTGGTTGTTTTTTTTTTTTTTTTTGAGATTGGCATATTTCACTTAGTATGATGTTCTACAGTTCAATTCATTTACTGGCGAATGCCATAATTCTATTCTTCTTTAAAGCAGAGTAGTATTCTATGGTTTCAATATACCACATTTTCTATATTCATTAATCTGTTTAAGAGCACCTAGGTTAGTTTCATAGTTTAGCTATTGTTAATTGAGGTGCTATAAATACTGATGTGGCTGCATCACTATAATATGCTGACTTTTAAGTCCTTTGGGTATAAATTGAGAAGTGAGAGAGCTGGGTAAAATGGTGGTTTCATTCCTAGATTTCCGAGGAATCTCCTCACTACTTTCCAGAGTGGTTGCAACAATTTGCATTCTCACCAGCAATATATGAGTGTACTTTTTTCCCCATATCCTCCCAATATTTATTGTTGTTTTTATTCTTCATAATTGCCATTCGCACTGGAGTGAGATGGAATCTTAGAGTAGTTTTGATTTGGGTTTCTTTATTTGCTAAATATGTTGAACATTTTCTCATGTTTTTGATTATCAGTTGTATCTCTTCTTCTGTGAAGTATCTGTTCAGTTCCTTAGCTTATTTATTGATTTTTTTTTTTTGGTGTTAAGTTTCTTAAGCTTTTTATATATGCTGAAGATTAATGCTGTATCTAAATTCTGCTGGTACTTTCTTTATGCTCTTGATTGTTTTCTTTTATATGAAGAAGCTTTTTAGGTTGATTCCATCCCATTTGTTGATTTTTGATTTTGTTTCTTGTTATTTAAGAGTCTTGTTGAGGCATTTGGTTCTTGAGCTGACATAATGCAGACGTCGGCTTATTTTTTCTTCTGGTAGATTCAGTGTCTCCAGTCTAATGCCTAGGTCTTTGATCCGGTTTGAGTTGAGTTTGTGCAGAGTGAGAGATATAGGTCTAGTTCATTTTGTTACATATGGATTTTAAGTTTTCCAAGCACCATTTGTTAAAGAGGTTATCTTTACTCTAATGTATTTTTATGTTGTCTTTGTATAGTATGAGATAACTCCCTTTATGTGGGTTTGTCTCTATGTCTTCTGTTTTGTACCACTGGTACCAAATATACAAAATCACAGCAGACCCATATCAAAGCACATTATTATGAAAATGTCTAACATAAAGAATAAGGATAGCATTTTAAAGGTTCTTTGAGAAAAATTATACATCATATTTAGAGGGAAATCAGTCCAGATCTCAGATGATTTCTCAACCTAGACCCTCAAAGCTAGGAAGTGTTGGGATAGTATACATCAAGCTCTGAAAGAAAACATGTGCCAGCCAAGAAGATATACCCAGAAAAATTAAGGTTCAGAATAGACAAAGAAATAAAAACCTTCTGTGATAAACAAAGTTAAAAAAAAAACAAAAAAACTCACTACTAGAAATGCTTCTCTACAGAAGATACTCAATAAAATATTTCATGAAAAGAATTGAAAAATAAAAGCAAAAATAGGAACTACTCAATAAAAGGAGACACTAATATAAATTAAAACCAGAAATAAATCAAAATGACAAGGTAGTAAAAATTATTTTTCAACCATAACATTGAATGTAATTGACCTAGACTCATCAATCAAAAGGCATAGAGTGATAGGTTGGATTAAAAAGCATGACCCAGCAATATGATGTCTCTATGAGACTCACCTCATGGGCAAAGACATCCACAGACTAAAAATAAAAGGATGGTAAAAAAAAAAAAACAAAAAAACATATCATTCACATGAATATCATAAGCAAGCAGAGGTTACTGTCCTCCTATCAGATAAGGTATACTTCAAGTTAAAGTTAATCGCAAGGAACAAAGAAGGACATTTTATACTGCTTAAAGGAATTATACATCAGCATGACTTAATAATATTAAATATTTATCCCCAAATGATGAAACATCTAGGTACATCAAACAAACCATTCTCAATTTCAAGAATCAGATTGACCACAACACAACAATACTGGGTGACTTTAACACATCTCTCTAAATCTGGATAGATCCTCCAAACAAATACTAAATAAAGAAGTTATAGAACTAAAAAAATACAATTGATAATTTAGAATAAACAGAAATATACAGAATATTTCATCTATTAATAACGAAATACACTTTCTTCTTAGCAGCACAGGGAAAGTTCTTTAAAATGGACCATATCTTAGGTCACAAAGCAACTCTTAACAAATAGAGAAAGAGAGAGAGATAGATAATACCTTGCATTCAAATCAGATCACAATGGAAATAAATTAGAAATAAACAATAAAAAAATAGAAGCTACTTTTACACCTGAAGACTAAATAATATGTGATTGAATGAACAATGAATAGTTGGAGAAATCAGGGATGAAATAAAAAAATACTTAAAGGTAAATGATAATAGAAATACAACATGTCAAATATCTGGGACACTATGAAGGCAGTTCTAAAAGAAACGTTTATTGCATGTAGCTCATTCATTAAAAGGTTAGAAAGTCACCAAATAAATAACCTAACATTACATTGCTGGTGGGACTGCAAGTTAGTGCCATCACTATGGAATGCAGTATGGAGATTCCTCAGAAAACTTGGGATGGAACCACTCCTTCTATTCTTAATGGGCCTTTCTCTCAATATGCACCTTGCATGTATAATTCTATATTGCCATTTGCTTTGCAGAGGACTTGAAGTAAAGTAAATGGAGCCAAAGGTGTCAAAGGAATATAGGCAAAAATACAATGCTTGGAGATTGGCCCACATACCACCTCCCAGGCAAAGAAGGCCCCATCCTGAATCAAACAGCTCCTAGAACAACTTGAAAGACCAATTACTGATGCAACTGGTGATCTGGGGAAACACCACTTTCATGTGGGATTAAGACACTTTAAATACATGAGAGGAGCACAGAAAAAGGCAACAGAGTTGTCTGTTTATTTTCTTAATGCTATGGATGAGTATCGGGTCTTTAGCAAACAGTTAAGGCCTAAATGTGAAAGCCAAAGAGGTCTTGATAGCTTAAAAGAGGACTTCATTTCCTGAAGTGGTAAAATTGGAATGCATGATCAGTAGATTGAGGATCCAATAGAGTCATGGGGCTCTAGCAATGCGTAAATGTTTATCCAACACAAACCTTTTATTATAAGTTCAGGACCTTGTTTGGCAAATCTGGGACTAGGAAACACAAATGGGAACATGGATGAAATGCATGATGTTTTCTTCCCAGTGGATTAACCCTAAATCTCAGAGCTTGGATAAGCTGGCCTCCCTTTCTTCATAAATCCTGGTAGATTCACCAAAGGCCTCTCCAGAGCAAAGTGACGCCTTATTCTTCAGCGCTGCCCAATTTTTTTTTCTGGCAAACAAGCTGATAACCATGGTTAAACTCCTTTATAAATTAGCTAGAGACATGCTATGCCTAATAAGGGATAAAATGTATTACCAGCAAAGGCCCTGATGTAATCAGTTTGCACATCTGGGAAGAAACATGCCTTATGATGGGATTTTGAGCATATTTAAGAGGGTCAGAAGCAGCTAGAATCCATTGGCTCTTGTGCATTTTCCAGTATATAGGATTTAAGCATCCTGGCAAAAATCCAAAAAATGGAATAAAATTGTTCTTTGGGTGGCTTTCAGAGGCCCAGAGAATCAGTCAACAATGAGTAAAGTAATGACTGAATTTCCCTGGCAAACTCTAAATAAAAAAATAAGAAAAGTCATGCTGTAGTGAGTACATAATGTGCAAACAGAAACCTGGTGGAACCCATATTTCACGGAAGGGTCCAAATGACACACCTTTCATTAAAGTCACCGAGAAGGTTCTAGTAAAAGAAGAATCAGCATCACAAAAATGTCCAATGGAAACTCTTCAGCATAAGTCATTAGTGACATAAGGAAATGTGGCACAGAGATAGGATCTGTGATATCCAATAGGATTATAAGACTTCATGTAATAGAAGGGAGAGATGAGTAATAACGGCCAAGGTCCCTGATGCTTCAAATGTGGTCACTTCTAGAGAGGAAGCTAAAGAACTTGATCTGCAAGGTAGTATAAAAATAGTTGCTAGAGTATGTACTCTCTAGAAGAAAAATAAAAGAACAGATAATAAGGGTCACATTTAACATCCGTATCCAGACAAAAGGGAGAATAAGACAGAAGGCTTTGAGGGTGATAGCCCCAATACAAAATTGTGATCAACCTCAATTTTCAGATCTACAATTCATGACTAAAGATAATGCAGCTGACGAACAACACAATATTGAAAACTACTTGCTTCATTATACTCTACTTCCTTTTTCTGAGTTTCCCATTTAGGGAAATAAAAAAAAAACTCAATAGGAGAATATAATATGAATGGAGAACATAATCAGTGCGGCTGAAAGGGTAACATATTGTAGTCATAAAAGGCTCTGTTCTGATTAATTTTGAGCTGCATTATTGACTGATGGTTCCGGAAGTTTCCTTTATGAGTTACCAGTGGTATTCACACCAAGGCAATTTTCCTTTGGCTAGTCTTTAAGGACTGATAATGGAGGAGATACTACCTCTGAAACATTCCTCTAAGATGTTGAGTACCGGGGCTGGGATTGTGGCTCAGAGGAAAAGTGCTTGCCTCACATGTATGAAAGGACTGGGTTCGATCCTCAGCACTACATAAAAAATAAAATAAAGATATTGTGTCTACCTATAACTAAAAATTAAATATTAAAAAACAAAAAGAAGTTGAGTAACTCTGACAACAATTCTGACTCAGTAACTCTCCACTTGCTTGGTTGAATTTTTTTAGACTAATGCAATAGGCTGAGACTCTTATTATACAATATTTCTTTCTCCTATTCTTTAAAATTATCAGAACTACACATTGATCTGCAGGTTCTTCTTGCCTTTTAACAATTTTCTCCCACTGGTCCTTCAAAATTGTTTTCCTGAATGAAGCCATTGCATTTATAATTGTGACTTGCTTTTGTTTATTGAAGGACTTGAACTGACATGCTCTAACAATATCTTGTAAAAGACACCAAGTTTTTAAATTAAACTGTGTACTAAGTACAAAGTCTAATGAGCACATATAAATAAAATGCATGGATATATATGTGATAAAATTATTTTAATATGGATACTTATTTCCTTTATAAAAGACTATATAGAACAGAAATTTGTGATTTTATCCAAGATAGCAAGAGATTTGAAAAACAAGAGATGAAGCAATCATTCTGCTAACTTTTCTGCCATTTGACATTCATGAGTTAAGAGAAAATTCAGAAATTATAACTTTTAAGTGTGCTGAATACGCTCAAAAGTTATCATCAGTATACAAGCAGAATACAGAAGTTAATCTTTGTCTTTCTTATATAATCACAGTAATTTTTAAATTAGTTTTCATAGAAACAAGACATTGTACATGTAGTTATTTAGATGAAGCTCAATAGAAAAGCAGTATCAAAACAGATCATATGAAAAAATTACTCCCTGTGGTGATCTGGATTTATTAGTTAGTATTTCTTCTCCCTCAAGGATCTTGAGAGTGATGAAAAGAAAATCAATTATTAGTGAAATGACATGCATAAGCTTTTAGTACTTTAAAAATTGTTCTGGCACAGCTACAGTTTACTGTCAAGCAGAATGTGAAAAAATTGTCTTTGACAATTAACAAGTATTTATTAACTTTGGAAACATCTTTATCCATAATTATAATAATGCAGATATCAATTAACAATGCAGCAGTAGAAGATGGTGGATGAGAGGAAGGGAGCACTTTCCAGTTAGTTGCTCCCTGAACTTGAGATTCAAGCACCAGGAGTATTTCTTTACAGCAAGATAGGTGACTAAAGGATTTCAATAAAATTCAATATTGAACGGGAAAATAATTATAGAGACACAGAAATTCAGGAGTTTTGAAAATTAAAAAAAAAATAGATTAGAGATGGGCCAGCTTTCTGCCCCTGCCTGTTGCTGTAGTTTTAGTACTGCCAGTTCACCACAGAGAAGAAGAGCAAAAAAAAAAAAAGGCAGAAAGAGACAAAACATTACACTTTTATTTTTAATTTGCAAATCATTTATTTAATTTATCTATCTATCTATTTTTGGGAGAACCTGTGAACATAGAGAGAGGGTGATCTTAATTGAACCAGAGACAATGTGGAAATCTGATGATTGAAAAATGCTCTTAAACTCTTGGCTGGTGAGTGGAGGGTTGAGGCAGGAACCATTTGCAAGTAGCCTTGTAGGAGCTTCCAATGTCAATAGCTTGGGAGTTTATAAAAAAAATATTGACAGACTCTCACAGTAAATGCCTGCCATGGGGTAGAGTACAGCCCAACTCTAACTATAAAAGGCACAGGGAGGATTATGCCCAGAGGGATCCAGGCTGACTAATCCAAGGGCAGAGAGGCTTTTTTTCCCCTTTCTTTATGGTAACTAATATGATCAGCTGGGGAGAAGACGTGTTATGGTTTGGATGTGAGGTGTCCCCCAAAAAACTCACATGTGAGGCAATGCAATAAGTTTCCAAGGAGAATGATTGGGTTGTAAGAGTCTTAACACAGTCAGTGATTTAATCCCTGATAGGGATTAACTAACTGGTAACTGAAGTGGTAGGGTGCAGGTGGAGGAGGTGGGAATTGGAATGTGGCTTTGGGATATATATGTTTGTATCTGGCAAGTGGAAACCTCTCTCTGCCTCTCTGCCTACTTATCATTGTAATGTGAGCTGCTTCCCTACACCACACTATCCCACCATGATGTTCAGCCTCACCTCGAGCCCTGAAAAATGGAGCTGGCTTCTATAGAATAAGACTTCTGAAACCATAAACCCTCAAATAAACTCTTTCTCCTCCCCAGTTGTGCTGGTGGGGTCTGTTAGTCACTTGGAAGACAGAATATCAGATAATGAAGATGAAGTATACAATCTGGAAAATAAAGTTGACCACACAGTGAAATAGTAAAAAAAACATGAACAGAATATCCAAGAATTATGGAATAGCATCAAAAGTTCAAGTCTAAGAGTTATTGGGATACAGGAAGGCACAGAATTTCAAACCACAGCAATGCACAATCTCTTCAATGAGATAATATCAGAAAATTTCCCAAGTTGAAGAACGAATTGGACAATCAAATACAGGAGGCTTACAGGACACCAAATGTACAAAATTATAACAGATCTACACCAAGGCACATCATAATGAAAATGCCTAGCATACAGATCAAGGAGAGAATCAAAAAGGCCTCGAGAGAGGAATCAGATCACATATAGGGGAAGACCAGTTCGTATCTCAGCAGATTTTTAACCCAGATGCTCAAAGCCAGGAGATCCTGGAATAACATACACCAAGCTTTGAGAGAAAATGGTTGCCAACCAAGAATCTTATATCCAGCAAAATTAAGCTTTATATTTGATAATGAAATAAAAATATCCATGATAAACAAAAGTTAAAAGAATTTACCAATAGAAAGCCTGCACTGCATAATGTCCTCAGCAAAATATTCCACAAAGAGGAAATGAAAAACAAGGATGAAAATAAGCACAGGGAGATATTGCATCAAAGGAAAAACTATCCAAAGGAGAAACCTTGTCAAATTAAATACCAAAAATAAACAAAAATGTCTGGGAATACAACTCATGTCTCAATGATAACCCTAAATATTAATGGCCTAAGCTCACCAATCAAAAGACATAGATTAGCATATTGGAATTAAAAAAAACAACAATATTCTTCTCCAAGAGACTCATCTCATAGGAAAAGACATCCATAGACTGAAGGTAAAAGATTGGGAAAAATCATACCACTCACATGGACTGCAGAAACAAGTAGGTATTTCCATTCTTATATCAAATAAAGTAGACTTCAACCTAATAAAAGGGATAAAAAAAGACACTACATACTGCTCAAGGGAACCATACACCAACAAGACATAACAATTTTAAATATAAATGCCCCAAATAATGGAAGCATCTATGTTCCTCAAACAAACTCTTCTCAAGTTCAAGAGTCAAATAGAATACAACACAATAATTCTGGGTGATTTAACACACCTGTTTTACTAATGGATAGATCTTCTGAACAAATGCTGAACAAAAAAAAAAAAAACTATAGAACTCAATAATATAATCAATTACTTAGACTTAACTGATATATATAGAATATTTCATACTTCAATGAGTGAATACACATTCTTCTTAGTAGCACATAGATTCTTCTCTAAAATTGACCATGTATTATGCCACAAAACAACTCTTAGAAAATACAAAGAAGTATAGATACTACCCTGTATTGTATCAGATCATAATGGAATAAAACTAGAAAACAATGATAAAACAAAAAAATAAAATAAAATCTACCCCAACACTTTGAGACTAAATAATATACTACTGAATGAACAATGGTTTGCAAAAGACATCAGGGAGAAGATTAAAAAGTTCCTAGAGGTAAATGAGAACACTGATATATCAAAATCTCTGGGTCACTATAAAGGCAGTACTAATAGGAAGTTCATTGCATGGAGTTCTTTCCTTAAAAGAAGAAAAAGTCCAGAAATTAATGACCTACCACTACATCTCAAAGCCCCCCCCAAAAGAAGAACAAATCAACACCAAAAGCAATAGAAGACAGATAATAAATAAAATCAGAGCTGAAATCAATGAAATTGAAACCAAAGAAACAATTGAAAAAATTGACAAAACAAAAAGTTGGTTCTTTGAAAAAAAAAATAAAATCGACAAACCCTTAGTCATGCTAACAAAGAAATAGAGAGAAAACTCAAATTACTAACACAGGTGATAAAAAAGGAAATATCACAAAAGACACTACAGAAATAGAGAACATAATTAGAAATTATTTTGGAAACTTGTACTCTAATAAAATTGAAAATATTGAGGGCATTGAAAAATTCTAGAGTCATATTATTTGCCTAAATTGAATCAGGATGATATATACAATTTAAACAGATCAATATCAAGCAATGAAATAGAAGATGCCATCAGAAGCCTACCAACCAAGAAAAGCCCAGGACTGGACGGACACACCGCTGAGTTCTATAAAACATTTAATGAAGAACTAATACCAATATTACTCAAATTATCTCGTGAATAGAAAAAGAGGGAGCACTTCCAAACTCATCCTAAAAGGCCAGGACCACACTGATTCCAAAACTGGGCAAAGACACAGCAAAGAAAGAAAACTCAGATCAATATTTCTAATGAATATAGATGCAAAAATTCTCAATAAAATTCTGCCAAATTGAATACAAAAACATCAAAAAGATACTGCATCCTGATCAAGTAGTGTTCATTCCAAGGATGCAAGGATTTTTCAAGATATTGAAATCAAAAAAATGTAATTCATCACATCAATAGACTTAAAAATAAAAATCATATGATCATCTCAATAGATGCAGAAAAATCAGTCAGCAAAATACAGCACCCCCTCATGTTCAAAACACTAGAATAACGAGGGTTGACAGGAACGTATCTCAACATCTTAAAAGCTATGTATGCTAAGCTTCAGGACAATATCATTATAAATGGAGAAAAATTAAAAGCATGCCCTCTAAAAACTGGAACAAGATAGGGATACCCTCTTTCACCACTTCTACTTAACATAGTTCTTGAAACACTGGCCATTTAGATAGATGAAAGAAATTAAAGGGATATAGATAGGAAAAGAACAACTCAAATTAGCACTATTTTCCAATTATATGATTTTACACTTAAAAGACTCCAAAAAAAAAATCCACCAGAAAACTTCTACAACTAATAAATGAATTCAACAAAGTAGCAGATATAAAATAAACACCCATAAATCAAAGACATTTCTGTATATCAGTGACATATTGTCTGAAAGGAAAACAAGAAAAACTACCCCATTTATAATAGCCTCAAAAAAAATACTCTGGACACATACTAACAAAAGTAGTGAAATACCTCTACAATGAAAAATACAGAACACTAAAGAAAGAAATTATAGAAGACCTTAGAAGATGGAAATCTTTCTTGTTCATGGATAAGCAGAATTAATATTGTCAAAATGACCATACTACCAAAAGCACTATACAGACTTAATACAATTTCAATCAAAATCCCAGTGACATCCCTCACAGAAATAGAAAAAGCAATCATGAAATTCATCTCAAAAAATAAGAGACCCAGAATGGCTAAAGCAAGAAGAGTAAAGTAGTTGGCATCACAATACCATACCTTAAACTATTCTACAGAGCAATAGTAACAAAAACTACATGGTATTGGCGCCAAAATAAACTTGTACACCAATGGCCCAGAATAGAGGACACAGAGACAAACCCACATAACTACAGTTATCTTATATTAGACGAGGGCGCCAAAAATGTACATTTTAGAAAAAAATGGTCTCTTCAACAAATGGTTCTGAGAAAACTGGAAATTTATGTGCAACAAAATAAAATTAAACCCCTATCTCTCACCATGCACAAAACTCAACCCTAAGTGGATCAAATACCTGTGAATTATACCAGAGACCCTGCATCTATTAGAAGAAAAAGTAGGCCCATGTTTCCATCATGGCAGATTAGGCCCCAACTTCCTTAATGAGACTCCTATAGCGCAAGCATTAAAATCAAGAATCAATAAATTGGATGGATTCAAACTAAAAAGCTTCTTCTCAGCAAAAGAAACAATCAGTGAGGTGAATAGAAAGCCTGCATTTTGGGAGCAAAGTTTTACCCCTCACACATGAGCCCTTCCAAACTCTAGGGTACATAAAGAACTTAAAAAGCTAAACACCAAAAAAACAAATAACCCAATCAGTAAATTGGCCAAGGAAATGAACAAACACTTCTCAAAAGATGATATAAATCAATCAACAAATACATGCAAAAATGTTCAACATACCTAGCAATTAGATAAATGCGAATTAAAACTACTCTAAGATTTCATCTCACTCCAGTCCAAATGGCAGCTATTAAGAATACAAACAATAAATGTTGGTGAGGATGTGGGGAAAAAAGCACACTTGTATATTGTTGGTGGGACTGCAAATTGTTGCAGCCAATATAGAAAGTAGTATGGAGATTTCTTGGAAAACTTGGAATGGAACCACCATTTGACCCAGGTATCACACTCCTCAGTCCATACCCAAAAGACTTAAAAACAGCATACTTAGGGCTGGGGATGTGGCTCAAGCAGTATCGCACTCACCTGACATGCGCGGGGCACTGGGTTTGATCCTCAGCACCACATAAAAATAAAAATGAAGATGTTGTGTCCACCGAAAACTGAAAAATAAATATTTAAAAAAATTCTCTGTCTCTCTTAAAAAAAAAAAGACACCAGCATACTACAGGGACACAGCCACATCAATGTTTATAGCAGCACAATTCACACTATCTGAACTCTGGAATCAACCTACATGCCATTCATCTGATGAATGGATAACGAAAATGTGGTTTATATACACAAAGGAATACTATTCAGCATTATAAGAGAATAAAATCTTGGTATTTGCAGATAAATGGATGGAGTTGGAGAATATAATGCTAAGTGAATTTAGCCAATTCAAAAAAAATAACCAAATGCCAAATGTTTTCTTTGATATAAGGATGCTGATTCATAATGGGGTTGAGGAGGTGGAGCATGGGTGGATTACAGGAATTCTAGATAGAGAAAAGGGGAGGGAAAGAACAGAGGGGGGATGGTGATAGGAAATAAGGTGGAATGAGAAAGACATCATTACACTAAGTGGATGTATGAAGACATGAATGGTTTGACTCTACTTTGTGTACATCCAGAAATATGAAAAATTGTGCTCTATATGTGTAATATGAATTGTAATGCATTCTGCTGTCACACATAACAAATTAGAATTTAAAAAATGACCTTCACAGAAATTGAAATAGCAATCCTAAAATTCATGTTTGTGTGCGTACACACACACACACACACATTCATACACAAATCCAATCAACCAAAGCATTTGATCAAAAAGAACAAACCAAAAGACATAATGATACCTATTTTGTTTTACAAAATATTGTACAAAACTATGGTACAAAAGCATGATATTGGCATATAATAAAATGCACAGGCCAAACAGAATAGAGAGCTTAGGAGTAATCACATCTACAGTAAACTGATCTAAAAAATAAAAAAAAAATAAAGTGCTAAGGACACACATTAGAGAAGGGAGAATCCTCAAAACATGGTTATGGGAAAATTGGATAGCCATATTCAGAAGAGGGACTTTAGATCCTCATCTCTGAACAACTTACAAAAGTCAATAAAAATGGGTAAAAGTCTTAAATGGAAAACCTGAAACAATGAAATGACTAGAAGAAAACAGGGGAAGTACTTCAGGACATTGGAATGGGCACAGATATTTAATTACAGGAAATAAAAGTAGTTTGTTTCAACAGTGAGCAATTGGGATACTGTTGAATTCATAGTCTTCTCTAGTGCAAAGGAAACAATCAACAAAGAGGAGATAACCTACAGAAAGAAAATATTTACACTCCATTTATGTGATAAAGAGTTGATATCCAGCATATATAAGGAACTCAAACAACAGTCTATCAAAAACAAAACAAAATAAAACAACAAATCCACAATTAATCCACTTTAAAAATGTGCAATAATCTTAAGAAGACATTTCTCAAAAATAGACATACAAATGCCCAGCAGGTATATGAAAATAATGTCCAACCATCAATAATCATAGATAAATTCAAGTCAAACTACAATGAGACATCACTTCTCCCCAGTTAGAATGGCTATCATCAAAAATACAAAATACAGCAAGTACTGGTGAAGTCATGAAGAAAAGGGAACCTTCGCACACTGTTGATGTGAGTACAGTTAATGTGTCATTATAGAAAACCATGTGGAGTTTCCTCAAAAAGTTTTTTTTAAGAATGTTTTTGTAATGGGGAACATATGGTATGTGTTCCTTAAGTTTGTATTTTAGACTGCATCATGATTTTGAGGTTTGTTTCTGTTACTGTGTGTATTAGACTTTATTCCTATTTAAATTACTGATAGTATTTAGTTGTGTGAACATACCATGTTGAGTTTACCCCTTCACCTTTGGGGAGACATTTTGGTGGACATTTTGGTTGATATTACAAATAAAGCTTACCATGAAAAATACAAATTTATTTTATTTAGATGGTATTCTTATTCTCTTGGCAAATAATTGAGAGTGGAAAGACTAGATTATAATCTATCAAAGATTTCAAGAAATAGAAAGATTATTTATCACTCCTACTGCCAAATTGATGATATCATTTACTCATATTTTGATAAACATTTGATATTTTTAATCAGGAGTTTTAGTTTATATTTTCCAGGCAACTTCTCTTCTGGCATACCTTTCATGTAGTAATTGTGCATTCACATATCTTCATTTGCAAAATTTTCACATATTTTGCACATTTTTGACTGTACTTATTTATTGTGTTTCATGCATGTTTTCATGCATATGGTTAAAGTTATACATGAATGTAGATATTCTGTAAAGAAAGTCTATGTCAGATACATGTTTAGAGAAAATCTGACTTGGGATAGTATTGACTGTTTAGTTTCTGTACAATGTCATATAAAATACTTGTTTCATTTTAATTTTAGTAGATGTATACAGTTTTTTTCTTCAAATTCATGGTTTCTGTGTCTGCATTCAATTTAAGAAATCTTTGCTTTTACAAATTTCACAAGAATTTTTTTCTCCTTGAGAAAATACACAGGTTTAGTTTTTGTAATTAGGACTAAAATAAAATTTAAGCATATATTTTGTACAGACTGAGGCACTAATGGATGCCTTTTCCCTCCATATGAACCTCTCGTGGATTTACCACAATTGTGAACAAGGCTGTCTTTTTCTCATTACATTACTCAGGTTCCTTCATCAGATCTTATTTGAAAACCTACATGTGGGTCTACATTTTGACTTGCTTCCTCATGGATATATAAGTCTATCCTTATACCATTACAATACTGTCTGAATATCTTTTAATTCACTCCTGAAATCAGGTGCAAATTTTAAGTTTTGCTAATCTTTTCACAGTTTTTCAATCTTCTAGCATATCCATACCTATACAAAATTCAGAATCAGCTTAATGAATTCTACGAAGAAGCTGAGTGTGATTTTCATTTGTATTAAATTTAATCTACAGCTTAATTTGAGAATTATCAATAATCATAGATAAATTCAAGTCAATTATTATACCTTTACTTTACTTTTGCCTTTACTTAAATGTTATATTTCTTATATATATTATGTTTGAATTTGTTTAAATGTATGTGTGTGTGTATACACATACACACACACACACACGCGTATGTTATATTTACTTGGGTGTTATATTTACCTTAACAGAATTATGTAGTATTTTGGTATACAAATCTTACATTATTTTTTCCAAATTATTCTTAAACATTTTATATTTTCTCATTTAAAAATGTGATTCATATAATTTCATCTTGTGATTGTTGGTTATTAGTATAGATAGATAAGTATGCTTTTTTTAGTGCTGACCATGCATTTTACAAGCTTGATAAATTTACTTATTACTTATATAAATTATTTTATCATGCATTTGTTTATGTTTTACATAGAAATTTATAATATATTCAAATAGAATTGGTTTTACTTCACTCATTCTGATATTTTAAACACTTTTGTAAGATTTTCTCTATTTTTCACTGACTATAACTTGTAGTTCATGATTAAATAGAAATAATAATGGGTATCGTTGCTTTGTTCCTAATATTTATAAAGAATAATTCAGGATTTTACCACTGGGTATGTTATTAGTTGTACAGGGAAATATTTTATAGGTAAAGGAATCAACATGTTGAGAATTCCAAAGGTGAGAGATCATAGAACAGGCTAGTAAATTTTCAAATAGTTCAATAAAATCAGAGCAGAGAAGATAAAGCAGGGATTTGAGAGAGTTGGGGCTGGAGCAGGGGCGCCCAACACCATGGGATGCTTTAGCACTGTGTAGCAAGAGTTCTCTGTACTTCCTTCTTCAGATTGTTTCTATTTGTAGGCCCTGCCTTAATTGCTGAACATACCTTTGTTCAATTCCTAAACTACTGGATTTATAATCTCTGTAGTTTTATATTTCAGTTCTATTGTATAGATTTGCCTTAACTATACTTTTTTAAACTTCTATCAAAGTCTTTCATTTTCTATTTGTTCCTAAAGTATAATTGGAGACTATGGAGAAAAACAAAGGAATATGAAAAAATATCTTCAGGCAAATTCCATTCTCTGTACTTTTTGAGTTGGCTAGTTTGTTAGGCCCATTTTCTTACTGAGACTTTTTTAGGCTAATTTCTCATTATATGTTCACCTATTTTATGATGAAACTCCATAATGTAAAGAGAGTCTGAACAATTAATCCCAAATAGTTTATAATAGTTTAAAGAGTGAAACTGATTTTCCTCCACAAGCCAGTAGAATCACAACTACTTATGGAATTATACAGAATTTTAAAAGTTGAATAGAGATTTGCCATAGTGACTAAAAGCACAGATTTGAAATCATTAAACCAGGATAAAATGTCTAATTTTCCTCTTATGACTGAGAAGTTTGCCTAAGGTTCCTATTTCTATCTTTCTCTTTGTTTAACCTCATCAACAAGTATAAATAATATTGAATACCTTATAGATTTTCTGTGAGAATAAAAGAGCCATTGTTGATAAATTTCTCAGAAACAAATCGACACCTCCTCATGACCCCACCATTTCTGTTTAGATCACTGACTTGCATCTACCAGCAGTTATGCCACTTTGCTGGATGGCTTTATCTGGCCCCTAGAGCCTGCTTTTCACATAGATGTGGAAGGTTGGAAGACCTATAGAATTCTTCTTGGCCGCATATCTTAACCAATGATTGACAGAAGTTTGTGGATAAAAATTTCAGTTTACTTTTTGCTAGAGTGGAATTACTCTAAGGCATATGATGACTAATTACTATCAAAATTTAGCATCCTTTACACTTGGAATATGATTAAGGAGGTATTTTTAGTTGTACATACATTTTTATGTTAAATAGACATGGTTCTGATGAAAGTGCCTCATTCACTACATTTTGAGAACATCTGACCTAGCATATACATATTAAATATACTACAACTCTTTTAACTTTTTATTATATGCACTACTCTGTTTATATTTCTAGTTTGGGATGACACATAATGTTACTTATAACAATCCAATTCAAACAATGAGAAAATAGAAGGAATTAAATTAGGAACAAAACTAGTTCACATTTTCCTTGCTAAGAATGGGTGAACTGAATTATCTCTAAGGATAGGCAAGCACCTGAAAATTTGTATGCTTCAGAACATGATTTAAAAATACTTACATAAAATTTTGCTTGAGAAGAATCTGTTAACTAATACAAGGATATTAAAACTAGACAAATTATTTTAAAACATGCAAAAACATACATAGATCAACGGCATTATAACTTTCTGTCTGAGAAATACTTCAGTTGCTTGGCATTGACAGTATTGTTGGAAGGTTTAAAAAGAGAATGCATAAAGCTCTGCAAATTTTGGCAGGACTTCTTTTTCTCCCTCTGCATACTATGCAAATGACCATTACAATCTGTCTACCAGAGCAGTTTCAGGAAGGAGGCTATAATTAGAATGAATCATTGACCTCCTCTTAAAGAATTTCAGCGTGAATTCATCATGCCTTATATTGGTTCTAACTTCTGTAACCACATACACACACACACACCAAAAAAAAAAAAAAAAATCAATGCTCATAGTTTATGTTTCATTTATCTGTATATAATTCTTTTTCCTATCCCATCTCCTGGTGATTCAAGCATTTCCTCTGTGACCCTTGGAACTCATAATGAGGCTTCAGCAAAGTTATCTCTATTGTAAAGTCTTGTTTGAATCCTTTCTTAGCTTTCTCACTGTAATAACAAACTGGCTTTAATGTTGTAACGTTAGGACCCTGAAGCACAAAATAGTATTATTTTATATTCAACCTTCGCAAGGAAGTGTCATATTTCTCCCTATTTTACATTTGCATATCAGTTTCATTCTTTCTTCTCTAACATCTTCTTTGAAATTTATTCCCTCACCTGCTACCCTGCCTTGTTGCTGGACGGTGCTTGGCATCTTTCATTTCCAGATAATTTTCTCCCTCTTTTTGACAATGCTCTGGACTTTTAGGTTTTCAGACTTTCCACCGGCTGGAACCCTCACATCCCTCTCTCAACGTTACTATTGCTTCATGCTTTTTATTTCCTGTAATGTCATGCCTTCTAAAACATTAAAGCATCTCATTTTCCAGTAACTATTCTGTTTCCCTTTTACTCACTATCTTATTCCATTCAGGTTCCTAGCCAAATTCTAACTAAATCAGGTTTTTAACCTAATTCTAAAGAAGGGGTGGCTTTCAAACATCAGATATTTATTTATTATAATTATTTATGTTTAGCACACCAAGATCAAGATGATAGAAAACTAGGTGTCGGGTAAAGGCTGATATCCTGGCTCATAGCTGATTCTGTTGTCATGTCATATGATAGAAAGCTAAGGAGCTACCTAACAGAAAAACTTCCTGGTTTGAACTTATTGTACATTAAACTATCCACTACCTATTTTTTTCATGTTCTTATTTCACTCTTTTTCTATGGTCTAATAAGATGAAATATTTGCCTGTTTTCTTAACTCTATTGCCTCTCCCTGTGTCTGCAAACTCACCCAATACAACTGCAACCTAAGGTCAATACTTAATATCTCTCTCCTCATTTCCAATGGGATTAGAAAAAATATCCAATTTATTAACTTGTTTCAATTTAAAGTTATGTACATTTGAGCCCTAAGTGGAGTCCATAAATTCTACTCTATTTAACCTGGTAAATTTATTCTACTGAATTTTTTTCCCTGTAATTATGCCTTCTTGAATTTTCAATATTCCCTGAGGAAAACAAAGAAATTAGAAAAGGATTTCCTCGTAATTCCAATACCAAATCTACCAGAGTGCTTTTGTTACATCTCTAATTTTTCTTGAATTTCAGTTGATAACAGTGTGTAAAAGAATACTTCCGCTCTGCACTCTGCAATAATTCTTATTTTCTCTGCCAACTCAAAGATTTTGCACTAACGTAAGCTATTCTACACTCTTCTCAGTTATCTTTTTTTCAAAATAATCTCTGTGCACATTCATTACCATTACTATATGCAAACACACTAGAAGGCTTTTTAAAAAGCCCTACTCTGTCCACATCTCTGCCTGCCAACTTTTGTCTCTACCACTCTTTCCAACAAAATTCTTTGGAGCAGCTGTCTCTGTGGGTCTCTACTTCCACTGCTCTTGTTCATCCTTGAACTCATTCACCTCCATTAAAGTTACTCTTCTCAAGGCCATATGTATTTAGGCTCAAACCTTGGAATTGCATTTTCTTTTCACTTTTTCACATCTAATTTATTAATAAATCTTGTAGAAAAATTTCACTGCACCCCTCAAGTCAATGCTAAGCAAACTGCATCATCAGTTACCTGGATTATTATTAACTGCTTAATAGGTTCTGTACTCCCAAACTCCCACTTAAGTCTATTATTCAAACAGAAATCACTGTGATTTATTTTCAAGTAATGTCAAATTATGGCACGCTTTAAAAATCTTCCGATAACTTCTCATCTCACAATTACTATAATTTAACTCCAACATTTCTACTGTTGCCTGTACTCTCTACATGACTGGGTGCCTCTGCTATTAGCTTGTTCTTCTAATTTACTTGTTCTTCTAACTTAGTCAATGCTTGATTTTTCCATCTCTATGCACCTGTCCTCTCTGCTCTTCCTTGACCATGCCAAAAATCTCCAGTTGAAAGATCTTTTTAATTGTCTTTTCAGTTATGTAGGGAACTCTTTCTAAGGTATTAATTTGATACTCTTTCAGTATAAACTTGGAAGGTAAAAACTAAACCATTTCTATTCTAGTAAGAAGCCAAAGAAGGATCAAAACCTAGATGAATATTGATAGGGAAGTAAAATGAAGTGAGAAAATAATGAGGGACTTTGAGAATAAACAGTTTATCAAAAAAGGGTCCAATTCTTTAAAGGTATTATCACTTCATTTAATCTCCTCTCATTTGTTTGTTTTTTCAAGATTTCCCCAACTTACACCAAATTGATAAGGGAGATGATTCTTGTTTGCAATATGGACTCTATATCCATGCACATGGTTAAAATGTGGAATTCTGTCATAGCAAATATTCATCATAAACAGATGGTGTTATGGTGAATTCAAATCTCTTCACAGTAAATTAACAGTCCTTGATTTAAGGTCACACAGAAAAGGTTTGTAAGAGTTCTGCTTTAAAGTAGTAAACGAAACACATTTTTTATTAAAATCTGCGATGTTGACTTTTTTTTTTCAATGTTGATTCTTTTAAACTCTTTTATTCATCATGGATCTTAATTTTAAATATGTAATACTTGAACTTATAGATCTATTAAGTGCTCAATAAAAAGTGGATATTTATTTACTTAAAAGTTTTGTTTACTTAAAAGTTTCTTATAACTGAAATTATTTGATAACTTTGTTAATCAGTTCCGGGTATTAAATATTCATTAAACATCTCTTTGGAAGATGCTTGACAAAGGGTCATTATGAAAGAGTTCCATGCTTTTACAATTATGTCAAAGAACCAATACTTCAAGAAAGAAAAAAAGAGTTCATTAAAGCTAAGGATATTGCAAAAGAGCGTAAAACAAACAACAAAGAAACAAATGTACATTCAAAAATATCAAATTTAAAAACTTGTTACAACCAGCAGTTGCTCTATTGACCACCAGAATAGGTCAGACTCAAGGAGTCCTTTTGAAAAGTTTGTTTTTCTTCTTGTTTGAGGTTCAGTCTGCATGTATTCCAGACTAGTCTTCGTTATCTATTAATACCACAATTTTCCAGTTTCTAGAGCTTTATTCAGTCATCTATCTATTGACCTATTTCTGCTTTTTTATTGTTAGTATTAGTATTTTTTATTTTAGGGGTACTTTAAAATAAGTGGAAGTATTACATTGTGCTCAGTCTATTACTGTCAATGAGAAATTTATATTATCTTCTGTTAAACTATGCCTATATTTTTTCTATATACTTTAATCTTCTCTTTTGATTTTTTTTAGGATGTAAGTACTCATTGCTCAAAATCTATTTTCTTAATTTTTTTTTTGTTGAAAATACCAAAGAAAAATCAAACCGTTGTGGTTTTTGTTTCTTAGGCTACAAAAGGCTGTTTATCAAATTGAATAATTATATGCCCAACAGTAAACCACATATGTCCTCTCAGTTCCCACACAAATACCACAAACCAAACCTACACAAAATCCACAACTCATCTTCTCCTATGGGTAGCTGATCAGTAATGAGCACTTGATGAAAGATAAAAATTGGAGGAACAAAGAGAATGAGCCAGATTGAAGGAAGATTTAGCAGAATTTTATGAATGTAAAGGTGTGAATGTTTATAGATTAAAGATAACCCTACAGGTTTTGTTTTCCTTGTTTTTCTCTTTTTAATTTGTGAGGTAGGTGGGTAGTGGTATCATTCATTGAGTTTAGAAATCATGAGATGGGAATTGGGGATAATGATTGATCAGTTTGTGGATATGTCAATATTTAAGTACCTGTGAAACCTCCAGATAAAGACAATCAAACTTTATTTACTATGAAAAAAAATTGATTTATCATAGTATAACTTCATTTTAGTATGATAAAATGTTCAGCAGTCCTGATTTTCCTGAAAGTTTCCTATTTTAGCACTGAAAGATCAGTGTTTCAAGAAGCCTTATATCGTGGCCAAGTGAAAGAGGGGTTCACTTAGTTTTTAAATAAATATCAGCTTACAGGAAAGTTTTACAATTGTCTCAAAAAATATTTCTATTGAACAGAAGTTTCTGAAACAGTGTGACAAAGATATAATGAGTCATGCATTCATGTCACAGTTGTAATGTAAATTTTCTCATAACCTCATTTAAAAGTAAAAATAAATGTTAAATAAATTATAATGCTATAGGGCTGGGGTTGTGGCTCAGTGGTAGAGCATTCGCCTAGCACGTGCAAGTCCCTCAGTTTGATTCTCTGCACCACATAAAAATAAATAAATTTTAAAATGGCACCATGTCCAACGACAACTAAAAAATAAATGTTAAAAAATTTTAATGTTATACTTAACATTACCTGGCATATTCAAAATATGATCAATTTAAAATATGAGAGTGGGAAAAGATAAGGCATAAAGTACTTTCATATTGGAAATTTAATAGGGATATTTGGATTATAGCAGAATCCATTTTAAACTATTTTTGAAGTTTCTTTCTTCTGTCATTTGCTTCAAAAATGAAGCAGGTGATTATTATTTAGGATTTTCAATTACCCATTTAATAGTCCCTGCACTGTGCAGCAGCAACTACTATCTTTAAACATAATAGTTAATTAATACACATCTTGTATTAGTATAAAATTTATATTACAGAGATGTTGGTATAGCTCAGACATGTCCAGCCTCCATATATGCAAATATCACAAATATCAGTAGAACACACACACTGACAGAGTACACAACCTATGCAAAGAAGTGATGCCAAAACCATAATGGCAATACCCCATGAGGCAAGCAATATAAATATGCTTATACACAGAAACAAATACCAGCCTCGATTATATTAGTATTCATGTCCATTAAATTACTAGACATGAAACTGCTATCAAAGATTTTGCATATGAACATTTTCACATATATGTCTATGTTGCTTTCAAAATTGTACCTTCTGCATTATAACAATAATATGAAAAGCATAGAGTTGTAGAATGTGTCTTTGGATGTTCATTTGGAAATTCTCACCAATTTTATAACTTTTGTAAGTTACTAATATTTAATTCTAAGTGGAAATTTAGAAATCTTTAAAAAATTCACATTTAGGAATTTAATTCATGTGGATTCAACTTTGTATATTTTATAAATCAGAAGTTTAAGAATTTCCTCTCTGAAATTAATTTTTCCAGCAATGTCCATAATATTATTTGATCATTTCCCTGTTCAATTAAAATGACAACTTGATCATATTCAATTTTTTTTGCTCACTGATAGTTTTGGACTTTCTGTTTTAATGGGTTATGTATTCACTATTATGGGACAAGGCAAATTTTACTAGAAATTCAGTCTAAACATTACTTAAACCACACTAAAATGGAGTGTTCTGGTCTGAGGCAGGTTGCTTGCTCACTTGTCTTTAAAAATTGAATTATTTAGCTCATGATTGGTTGAGACACGAGGTGCTTTACCTTTCATTCCAAGAACTCTCGAAATTGCGAAGGTGATTGTGATTCTGTGGGCATTCCAGTGTGATTTTCTATAGAGGTGTGGATTTTACCAGAATTGATCAAAGGAAACCTGAATTGAAACCCAATGCAGAAATTCATAGGTTTCCAACTATTGAGTTTATTCTTTGTCTTCAAATTATTTCTTTGGGGATTATATGAAGTCATTCACAAAATATAGCCCAAATAAAAAGGTTAGTGGCTACAATCGATCACAAATATCGGTATCTCCAGCATGTTTTTGTCAATTTTGTCAAGAATCAGATAGTGTATTTGTGTGGGTTTGTCTCTATGTCTTCTCTTCTTTTGCTTTCATCTGGGTGTCTGTTTTTATGCCTGTACCATGCTCTTTTTGTTATGCTGGTTCTGTAGTATGTTTTGAATGCTGGTATTGTGATGTCTTCACCATTGCTCTTTTTCCCTCACAATTATTTTGGCTATGTGGGATCTTTTGGCTTCCTGAATTTTAGAGTGTATTTTCTAGTTCTTTGAAGAATGTCTTTGGCATTCTAATGGAGATTGTATTGAATCTATAGATTGTTTTCTCTAACATAGGCATTTAAAAATATTAGTTCTGCCAATCCATGAACATGGGAGGTATATTCATTTTTTTATTGTCTTTCTTTCTTCAGTGTTCTTCATTGTGTAGGTCTTTCATCTCCTTGGTAAGGCTTTTTCCTTGGTATTTTTTTTAAACCATTGTAAATGAAATTGTTTTCACATTTTCCTTCTTAACATAATTATTATTGGTGTATAGAAAAACTATTGACTTATTGTTCCATGTTAATTGTACAGAGTAATGAGTCTTATCATGGCATATTCATACGTGCATTAGCATGATAGATTTATGATATTGATTTTATTTCCTGCTATTTTTCTGAATGTGTTTTCAGATCTAACATCTTCTGGTGAAGTAATTAGTGTTTTATTGATACAGAAATTTACCATCTGCAAAGAGGGATAATTTGGCTTCTTCCTTTCTTCTTTCTAGACCTTTCATTTGCTTATTCGCTCTGGCTAAAATCTTTAAATATTATATTGAAAAAAAGTGATGTAAGTGGACATCCTTGTGGTTTTTTGTGATTTAAGAGGAAATGATTTCCATTTTTTCCCATTCAGTCTGAGCCTGATGTTGACTATGGGGTTTTCAAATATAACTTTCTTATAATAAGACAAGGTTCTTCTATACTTCTTATTTTAAGACAAGGTCCTTGTGTACTTCCAGATTTTTTTTTAATCATGAAAGAGTGTTGACTTTTGTCAAAGGTTTTTTTTTTTTTTTCATCTCTCCAGATGATTATGTGATTTTTATACTTGATTATATTAGGTGATATGTTTTGAATAGAGGGCGAGATAAAATTAAAGAACAGGGAAAGAATCAGAGAAGAGAAAAGGAATCAGGAAGAACGGGGGAATAGAGGGTGACAATGGCATGAATATATTCTAAGTATGATATTTGTACATATATGACATAATGAAACCCATCACTTTGCATGATGAAAATGCACTATTGAAACATGGAGTAACAAAAAATAAAATGGCAACATCTTTCTCATTTTCTTCTTCACCCAGTGTGCTAGCAGACATACTATCTTCCAGAATTCCAAGTTAACCTGTGTTCTTTATATTTGAGCATGCTGTATGTGCACACATGGTTGTGAATGTGTGTACTCATTTTCCCAGTTATTTGTTATTGTATCAACAAGAATATGAATAACTTGCCTTATGAAAATTCCACCATTTTGTAATTGCATAATAGAAGATAAAATCAATCCCAGCACTCAAAATTGATGTGGACATGAAGACTAATGAGATTACATATGTACCTAGAGGTTCTTAATAGTTTCTTACATGATGTAGTTTCCCGGGGAAAGAAATCAGGCCCCCTAGTATTGAGTAGTTTTAATGAAAAATGTAGGTGGTGGCTTTGTTTTCTATTCCAATGAAGTATTAAATGAAAGAATCCCAGATGAGAGGACCAGTGTCTATGTGGTTCCAGTGTCTCTACCTGTGCCAAAGGGAGGAGTTACTGTCCTGTCTTAGTCCCTTGCCCACACATGAAGGAAAAGAAAGAGGGGGAAAAAAAGTCAGAGGGAAAAGAAAGAAAAGGAGGCTTGAGGCTATGTTGTTTCAAATAATAAATATTGTCTGGCTTCAATTAGTTTTATCTGATTAGTTTTGTATGAAATATGTATTAATTTTCTTAAAGATTTGCCATGAATATAATGACAATAAATTTAGAATAAGTTTTCAGCTGCATATATTTTCATTATATTAACATTAAAACAAACCATATCTACATTATAAAAATTAGTCCTAGGAGAAACTAAATTTTTACCTTTGAAAATATCCTTCAGCATTATGCATCCTTAAAAAAATATGAAGAGATTACCACAAAGAAACAAAGAAAAAATTAAATTAAAAATAATGACTGTAAGCACTATTGTGGGACAAACACTGCTTTCTTAGAGGTTTCAAAAAAAAAAAAAAAAACGTTATTATAAAACTCAAGCTGTATTTACATGTTATTAAGATGTAGGAAAATTAAGCTATTTGCTTGAGGTCAGACATCTAGCAATTTGAAGATTTAAGGGCTTGAGGTCAGTTTCACTTAACCACAGAGTTCGAGCACTTTCCTGATGGAATGTTCTATTTCCTGCCAGTACTGATAGTGCTTTCATCACAGGTTTCACTCAAGGGAACTGAGCTGACCATTCCTGATAACTTTGTAAAGGAGCAGTGTATATTTTAATTTCTTTGTTTCTAATAATCATTCTTGCTTTGTGCTTCTTGTACATTCTGTTAATCCTTTTTTGCTTCTCTTTTCAAAGTAATTATGATACACTGATTTAAACCAGCTGCACAAATTCTTTTCACTGTAGTAGAGAAAAATATAGCTAATTCGAAGAAGAAGATAGTAGGCAGATATTTTTATGACAGGGAGGTACTTTCAGAAAGGACTACTTGCTTTCTTTTGATATTTAGGTACTGGGTAAATATAAATTGTCATATAAAATTCCCAAATACCTACTTGTTCATCTTCCTGTGACCTTCATGCTATTCCTTTGTACCTCCATATCCTCTTTGAACTCAAAGTTGGCCCATTATTTTTCTAAGGAACATGATACATTGGAAAGAGCACTGGCAAAACCATCAAGAAATATGGTTTGAAACTAATTCTGCTATGTACTGTTTGTAGAGATGTTAAAAAAAAAAATCACTTTACTTCCGTAATTTGTAGTGACCTACCTCATTTGTAAAAAACAGAACACAGGTTGCACAATAGTAACCAAAAGATATAAAACCTAAAATCACCCCAAATCCAAGACTTCTTGAATGTCATAAGCGGAAAATTATACAAAATGAAACTTTGTTTCATGTGCAAAAATTTTTAAATATTGTTTTAAATTCTTATGAATACACATAGCCTGTGTGTGTTTCATATATATATATAT